>NW_026513069.1:27500-82119 GCF_027579735.1 Bombina bombina
TTGCTGCTTCACACCATCGCATCAATCTGCACAAAAAGCTTATTTTACTTCTCCATCGAGCATTACGTTTGACTTTATACTCTACAGCAGAAAGAGTCCTTTCCAAGGATACCACTTTTTTCTTCTTAAATGGAAAGAGTCCACAGCTACATTCATTACTTTTGGGAAATAAGAACCTGGCCACCAGGAGGAGGCAAAGACAACCCAGCCAAAGGCTTAAATACTCCTCCCACTCCCCTCATCCCCCAGTCATTCTTTGCCTTTCGTCCCAGGACTAGTCCTGCTAGTAGGATTTTTTTGGACCTCAAGGTATCCCTTGGTTGTCCTGAGGCTCTGAGAAGTATATGACGACTTCTAGTGTTGCTTCTTGGAGCGCTGCGCTGGACTTTAGCTAGGGGTGGTTCCTTCCTTTGGTCTGAGCTTTTTGAGTTCCTCTCGCTATCCGGATTCTCTGGATATGTATCCATACACTTGTGTCTGGCTTTTTGGCCGGTTGGGGTGTTTAGTTCTAGGGTAAGGTTTGCCTGAACTATTAGTTGCCCGGACCTGTTTTTCTTCCTGAGACTTCTGGTTGCTGATGCTTTGCTTGGCCTTTTTACTGACCCAGTCTTGGGTAGTTTTGGAATCTGGATCTCAGGGCTGGTCGGGGTGTTCCATGGTAGTGGGAACTTGGGCTATATCCGTCTATCTCACCTGGTCATGGATGGGAAGGTTTTCAGAGTATTTTTTACTCTTTGCCACAGAGTGGCCCATGTCATCTGGTGGTTAGCCGTGTGGCTTGAGCCTCAAGGGTGGTTGGTTCGTACCCAGCTGCTGGTGCTGGATATCTTTTCTGGTGTGCCTTAGGTTTGCATTCCCCTGGTCAGCTTGCCAGTGTTCCCGTGGATTCCCTGCTCTGTAGGCAAATAGGTTGGCTGTGCTTCTGCTTGGCAAGCTACTTGTAGGGGGTCCTTTTCTAGGACATCTGTGTCGGGAATTTCACTTCCCATTAGCCGGTGCCTTCGGACCTTGAGGACAGTTGTTTTCCTTCCGGCATCATCCCTTTTCTTTAGGGGATATTCTCCTCCCTATGTAGATGGAGTCCTTGCTTGGGGCTACTCCTGGATGGGAGGCAAAAAGGTTGGATTGGTTCCCCCTAGGGTCTTGCTGGCTCCAAGCAGACTTGTTCTTTTGTTTCCCTGTCTTGGATTCCAGAGACTGGGTTGATCCAGCTGAGTGGGGTCTGCAGGTCAGGATGGCCGAGCGGTCTAAGGAACTGCGTTTGCGCAGTCTTCTCTGGGTGTGTGAGCTTGTTAAGTCTATCCTGTTAGCTTAGTCTGCTAGGGTATAGATTTTCCTTTCAACTTGCTCCATTGAATAGAAGAGGGTTTACTCTTCCTTCGGGTTCTGAGAGTATACTCGCCTTCTCGGGGGACCTCAATTGAGGTTTTTATGTTCCCATTTCAGGGACCTGTGTGTAGGTCCGGCGACTTAGGTTGCCTGGAACGTGCTCTCTGTATGGGGGTTGATTTTGTGGTCTGTTTCTTGCTTGACTGCTTCTTCTTCCTCGCAAGTACCCTCTGTGTCGTCCTGTTGTGGACTCTGTGTTCTCAAACTTGGGGTTTTTCACCTGGGTGTATTACACACTTTTTCATGGTCGAATACCTTGGTATTGTATGGTCGGACACTGGGAGGACTTTGCCTCTTCCGTTGCATTCTGTGCTTGCAGGATATTGGGGAGACGTCTGTTCTGTATCTGTGCCCGGTCTTATCCCGAGTTTTGCTTGGTATAGGCGTGGCCTCTTTTCCCTATTTGGGCAGTTTGGGGTCTCTGTTAGCTGGGCTCTTTCAGGGAGGTGATCCTTTTTGAATTAGGGTACCTTTCGGTTTCCTTGGTTCTCCTTTGCCTTGTCCCCTTGGGGGTTTCGGGTTGTGTCTACTACATTTGTGGAGATGAGCGGGGGGGGACCGTTTGTTGGGTGACGGTGTCTCCTGGAGGATTGTTGGCTCAGTCGAGTCCGTTTGTGGTCTCTAGTTTGGTTCCTTGACTAACTGTGAGTCAGTGTCACTGGGGCTTTTCCTCTTAAGATTTTCTCAGCTTCGGATGAAGCAGTTTTTTTTATTGGGTAGAGGTTCAGGCCTGGTGCCCTCAGTATGGGCCGCCTATTTTACCCTCCCGTCTTGGCATTCAGTGTCCTCTATAACTTGGGTATTGTTTTCCCAAAAGTAATGAATGCAGCTGTGGACTCTTTCCATTTAAGAAGAAAATCATAAATTATGCTTACCTGATTATTTCCTTTTTCTTCTGATGGAAAGAGTCCACAGCTCCCCACCGTACTTTTATGTGGGGTGTCCTTATATCTTCTGGCACCTTTCGCCCTGATATTTCTTCTACTGTTCCTTGTTCCTCGGCAGAATGACTAGGGGATGAGGGGAGTGGGAGGAGTAATTAAGTCTTTGGCTGGGTTGTCTTTGCCTCCTCCTGGTGGCCAGGTTCTTATTTCCCAAAAGTAATGAATGCAGCTGTGGACTCTTTCCATCAGAAGAAAAGGAAATTATCAGGTAAGCATAATTTGTTTTTACAGATTTGATGCCGGATTTAGTCTACTGGAATACAATGCAGGTTGCGGCCTAATACTCAATCCCCTGGCAGGGACATGTCCTTGTCGTTAAAATACAGTGATACACTGCAAGGATCTTTTAATTTAATCGGACACCAACTACCCTTACTAAATAACCACTAGCAGGGACTTCACTACTAAGGCAGCATAATACATCTGCATCGTTGAAACCTCAATGCCATTAGCAAGAGATTACGAAGAGGGGCTCACGTCTGACACTACTGGTTCGGCCAGTGCTGAAGCCCTTACTTTCTACTGCAGAAAGGATCACACCAGCTTCACGAAAAAAAACCTGCTACTCAACTTGAAGCCTGAACGGAAGGATCCTGTGATCTCAGGAGTCCTAATCTGTGCAGTGAACTCATCATGCGAGCTAGAAAGGACCGCATACGAGATGTAGGTGAAAACCTTATTTGTCCTGATAGAGAACTTTCCACACAAGCGGCAACCCGGGACAACACAAAAAAGCTGAGAGGATCGGTTTTTAGAACTACAGCCCCAGAGTCCACTATACTGCTTGATCTCTATGCCTTCGTGAGAGCCTCTAATGCAGAGATGCATGGAATAGGATGAGAGGGAGAGACACCCTAGTTGGAATGGGACCTGTAGCAGGTTAAAGAGCTGTTATACACGAGGACTTGTTGTTTGAGACTCCGGTAACGGCCACTGCCAGCCCTTACTTTCTCATTACAGCACGTTACCGTTCTATACTTATGTAGATAATAACACTGTTAAAAGTTCAGTTTAAATTTAAATTTTGCCTTCTATAGACTAATATAGGCTGTAAACGCTTAATACTTCAACCATCTCCTGTGATATGTGAGTATAGAACAGATGCCATAACTGCTTGGATGCCTTATTATAAAACTGGTTGGTATATACAATTAAACAAACTATTGGCCACTTATTGTTTTAATATAATAGATTCCTCACATGTAACCTAATAGTTCTGAAACCCTGTCCATTAATAGAGTAATATACAGCTGTGTTTTTTCAGGCGAGTTCATAATAGACATTGATTAGAAAATGCTTTATATTTTCCCTCAAGCACCAACTTTTCCAGAGCTTGTATATGCCTTGTATTTAATTGTATCCTTTACAAGTCTATAGTAACTTGTTTTCATGCAGATATAATTTAAAACTGAAGAGAGATTTGAAATAGATTAACCATACTCTGAATGCATATATATAGTTGCTATACTCACATAATGGGTCAATTATTACCTCACTTTAAGTAGACTATTTTTTCTAATGTAGGTTGATTGCCCAAACCCACTTCACATTGTGGATGTGCTGTCTGCGGCCGGACAGCACATCCGAGTCTTCTCTAAATCACTACCAACGTTAATAACAGTAGGCATGTGACCATCTACTGGAGTATAGCGTGTACTATAGCACCCTTCTATCCCCTAGTCCTTTAACAGTGGACCACCATAGAAGATTTATACTAACAGTTGTCTACTTTCAAGTCCTAGCTATATTTTACCACATAATTTAGAAATGTCACCACTGCCTAGCTTCCATTATATTGAGCCACATCTAAAGGGTTAACAGAGATGGTTTCCTAATGAATAAGCCTGCTAACTTTTATAAGCTCATTTCCAAGTTTCTCTAGTTTGTCAGTCACCTGTTTAAGTGTCTAGTTGCTATAATCACCCAATATTTCTATATATTTTTTTTTTATTTTTTTTTTAATATTGTTCTTTAAAAATTGTTAGACAATTAGCACCCATTTCTTCCAGAGGGCTTTTAAAACTTCCAATTCTCCTCCACTAGTAAAATTCAATTTTCAGGTACCCAAAAGCAGATTCTACTTATTATCTTGGTGTATAATTTGCAATGTCTCTTGGGAACATACTGATCTAGAGTGTGTATCTCTTTAAACTAAGTTAAGTAAGAAGTAAGTTAATAATAGCCTGCCTAGTTTATTTCTAACCCCCACAGTCCCCTGGTGCACATGTTGGTACTTGCGTTTACCAATTCTATATAACCCTAAATTAGAGGGTCCAAAAGTGGCCCTATATTATCAGATACCCACCTCTGCCAACTTTTTTTTTTTTTAATCAAAGATTTTTATTAAGGTATTTAGAATAACAATAATAACATACAAACAACAAAACAAGTTATTTCAAGATGAGTATAACAGACAACAACAATAAATCATGATAAACTCTCTGAGAACGAGTATATCCCAGGACATTATGAGCATGCCCTGGATATATACATGATAAGATTTGCTTTGATACCTTATTTTATTTTTTACTGAATGTTAGTGAAGTACCTCTTTCGTATAGCATTCTGTCCTTTGGTATGATACTTTCGTCTGACATATGTAGAATAAGGAATCCAACTGAGAGGTACCTTTTTCCCCCTAGTCTAGTCTATAGGCCACTCATGAACCTATCACTAATAGCTTATGTCGCTAGAGGAAATTATGATATATAGCCACTTACTGGCATGATTTATAAACATAACTGAAAATAAAAAGAGTGGATTAATACCGCATAAAACATTCACCATGTTAGGTGTGTGCATACTAAAAACTAAGAGGTCACCATATAGTTTGAAGGAGGGATACCACGTGAAAAGGATTATATATTCAAGGGCCATATATGTCTCTAAATGTTCAAAACAACCAGGGCTGTTAAATAAGGCAAAGTTGGACAGATGTTATGACAAGGTGGACCTGCGAGAAATATACCTGTATGATATAGGTAAAGCAAACAATATATTATATCTAAACAAAAAAGCTTTTTACCTTATATGTATACACTTCAGCGTAATATAGCATTGCTGGAGGCTTTCTGTTACCATTATATGTCTAAGAACTTTTCTCTTTCTAATTAATTAAACCTCTAAAAAAAAAAAACTCACCTAGCGACAAACTAATTCCCTTATGCTATTAGCACTTGCTTCAAAGGCATTTAAAAGAGAAAATGGTGTTCTATTACACACACTTGTTAAACGCATATAGCTGTACCTGCGGGGGGTAAGAGGCGAGTAATGGCCTAATTTATATAGCCTCCAATACCTAGGTTTGACAAAATATAATCACCACCATAAGTTTGTCAATTAAGCATGAGCTGTTGGGTAGGCTCAGGGTCTATAGATGTATAAGACAATTTGCACATTAAACATGCTGTAGTACCCTATACTAGGGAAATTACTCTAAATGTATGTCTGGCAGGATAGTTTAACCAAGAGATATATGCATGCATCTCCATCTAGGAGTTCCATCTTACCCTGAAGCAGAAATGCCTTAAAGTGAATGTAAATTTTTGCTTAATTATTCTTCCCTATCAATTCACAATCAAAAGATCAGTTAAACCGCTGCTTTATTTTTTAAAAAATTTGAAAATTTATCATTATATTTTATAGATCAACTTAGCTCCGTTTTCCTTTCCAACTCCTCCCATCCAGCCCTTCCTGTATTTCTACAGCATAACGTATAGAGTGGTCCTGCCCACTCTATTACGTAGTTGAAAAGCGCGTTCAAGAGGAGTACTCCATTTGCGCATTCGTTTACCACTGTCTGGCTAATATGTGCACGCACTCCATAATGCTTACGCAATCGATATCGGCACCGCGATTTTTAATGCGCATGCGTCCTTACAGCGTATCTTGCGGAGGATCAATACTTTCTACTCCTGGAATCTTGATGCAAAGGACTGCTAAAAATGCTTGCCCATGCGCGAGTCGTGGACGCACATTGCTTTGGAATCGGTTATCAGTTTGGGAACGCATGTGCATTACCATCGCGTGACGTTTCAGAAATGGGGCTGAACGCCCCGCGGGGGAACAGCGGATTAGTTTAATCAAGTGTCAATCAAAGTAGAAATGAGGGACAAAATGGCGGGCGGAGGAAGCAAGTAAAAGAATTGTCGCTAAATAAGTACATATATCGATTTCAGGTGAGATTGGAAAAAAAGCATGAATTAAAGTGCACTTTATTTTTAGTGATAAACAATATGAGAATGAGCGATCGCATTGACTTTACATCCACTTTAAGAATCAGAATTAACACCTTATGTGTAATAAGAAGAATAACATAAAGTGAGCTATAAAACAGCAGTTTTCATAGTGCTACTTGTGTTACTTATGCTTGAAGAGATGCACATAATTATGTCTAAAGGGTATATGTCCATACTGGATTTAAGAACGTTTACATACCTTATAATCACCTAGGCAGGCCCCATACGTAACTCATTAGCAGGGGGGTTTAAAGCAGTATTAACTCTAAGAGTGCACAGTGAATATAAAACATAAATATATTTAGAGTGACACTCTATTGGAGCAGTAAAAAAAACAAATGAAAAATCTCCATCTTAAGCAGGATGAACTAAGATAGTGAATGGACCCTCAATTAGGCATTAAATGAAATAGTTATCATTGGTAAATGGAGAGCTATAAAGAAAAACAATACAACCCACATTCTTGCACTGAAGATGAATAAAATGTCCAAAACAGTATAACTAAGTGTGATATGCTTTAAATTATTGGACCGTAATTTTAATAGGGTAAGCAAGTTCGTCTAGTCATAGGACTAAAGGGCAAACAATCTCCCGCATGTTACTGAAGAAGGCTGGGATCGTCCATATCAGGGTAAGACTATCCAACCCCCTTTCGAGTGCTACCAATCTTGCCTCTATTACAGCCAGGACTCAAAATTAAGTGTATTGTATTTAGGTGCTGTCTAAAGCGATTCTCAGTCCGGATTGGAGTTACCAGGAATGGAGACTGCAGGTGCTTGGTGGAGTCCAAGGCAGAGTCTGGTCCTGTAAGTGAGGGCGCCATAGGAGACGTTGAAACTCTAGCCGGCATCAGAATGCAGGGTATTTCAATGCAAAGTGATAGGTGCACAGTCGAATCCATCCACTCTGCTGGTGTCTGTTGCCGCTGAACTGTGCTTTTGATGCCCAGAGCAGTTAAGATGAGTACTTCTTCCAGACCGCCATCTTTGCTGCGTTGTAGCTGTGCTTCCTGCGGCTGCCTGCACAATAGCTCTCGTGGAGTTGAGGCGGGTAGATCTATCTTGGTCGCACTTAAAGGATGCCTAGAGCGGCTAGGTTGTAGGGCAGTAACCTCTACGGTTGCTATTTGTGCCTCAATACATAATTGCCTGTGAGGGCGGTCTTTCAGGGCTGAAAGTAGATGCGCATAATTGCTGTCCATTTTACTGTCTAATGCGGCCAAGAGGTCTAGTATCTCGCCGTGTGGTGCCTTCTCCATATTAAAATATAGTCTTGCCTCTTAGTATTAGGGATGGGATAGTTCTGCTTAACCCATTATTTTAGTAACGATTTTCACTAAACGGATATCACTAGATTCAGCTCAGTCTTATGTGTCCAGTACTCCAGAGTGTGAAACGGACTTTTCTATTATAGAACTAATAAATAGTATCCTGACTTTAGAAAGGCTAGAGCTTCTTAGTTTTGCGTCTGGACCCGGCAGCTGCTAGGACACGCCCCACCTCTGCCAACTTTAATACAAGAATTGAAAGTCCAAGAATGACTTTAGTTTGTCAATGGAGGTGAAAGAGCCAAAGGTTTTCAATTAAATAGGTGTGAATTTTAATGGGTCACTAATGTTTATCTCACACCTAGATTACGCGTTTTGAGCGCTATAGGGAAAGTAAAGAACGCAACAAAAGTTGCATTATTTAACCCCCTATAGCGCTGCCATTACAAGTTTTGAAAAACACTGCTTGCGCATGCAATATGGAGATTTTAAGCTCCATACCGCACAAAAAAACAAGCGCTGTGTTTGACGTGCTTGTGCATGCTTTCCCCATAGCTATCAATGGGCGGAGCCGTCAAATAAAAGTCAACACCTGCGCTCGAGGAAGCAAAAGCTCCGTAACGCAGCCCCATTGATGTCTATGGGGAAAAAGAAAAACTTAACACCCTTACATAAACCCCGAGTCTAAACACCCCTAATCTGCTGCCCCCAACATCGCTGACGCCTGCCCACAGTTGATAACCCCTAATATGCCGCTCCCAATATCGCCGCCACCTAAATAAAATTATTAACCCCTAATGTGCCACTCCCGATATCACCACCACTATACTAAAGTTATTAACCCCTATTCTGCCGCTCCCCAACATTGCCTCAACTAAATAGTTATTAACCCCTAAACCTCTGACCTCCCACATCACTAAATAAACCTATTAACCCCTAAACCTCTGGCCTCCCACATCACTACCACTAAATAAACCTATTAACCACAAAACCGCCAGCCACCCACATCGCAACAACAATTAACCCTGTGACGTGAGTCACCAAGATCTGAGGGCCTGTTATGGAACATTCTTTGGGCTGGAGGTACATGGGCTTAAGGATACCCAGAGACTGCATGGAAATGTGGAATTTTATATGCTGGACACCCCATGTACTTTCATAACTCTGTCTTATGTCCATGTCACCCTGTATCCATAAATACAGGGTGTGAGTGCCCCTTGTGGGAGCAGTTGTGACTCTATAAACCAAGTGGGCTTAATAATTAAAGGATCAGTCAATACAGTACAGGGAGTGCAGAATTATTAGGCAAATGAGTATTTTGACCACATCATCCTCTTTATGCATGTTGTCTTACTCCAAGCTGTATAGGCTCGAAAGCCTACTAACCATTAAGCATATTAGGTGATGTGCATCTCTGTAATGAGAAGGAGTGTGGTCTAATGACATCAACACCCTATATCAGGTGTGCATAATTATTAGGCAACTTCCTTTCCTTTGGCAAAATGGGTCAAAAGAAGGACTTGACAGGCTCAGAAAAGTCAAAAATAGTGAGATATCTTGCAGAGGGATGCAGCACTCTTAAAATTGCAAAGCTTCTGAAGCGTGATCATCGAACAATCAAGCGTTTCATTCAAAATAGTCAACAGGGTCGCAAGAAGCGTGTGGAAAAACCACATGAACTGAGAAAAGTCAAGCGTGCAGCTGCCAAGATGCCACTTGCCACCAGTTTGGCCATATTTCAGAGCTGCAACATCACTGGAGTGCCCAAAAGCACAAGGTGTGCAATACTCAGAGACATGGCCAAGGTAAGAAAGGCTGAAAGACGACCACCACTGAACAAGACACACAAGCTGAAACGTCAAGACTGGGCCAAGAAATATCTCAAGACTGATTTTTCTAAGGTTTTATGGACTGATGAATTGAGAGTGAGTCTTGATGGGCTAGATGGATGGGCCTGTGGCTGGATTGGTAAAGGGCAGAGAGCTCCAGTTCGACTCAGACGCCAGCAAGGTGGAGGTGGAGTACTGGTTTGGGCTGGTATCATCAAAGATGAGCTTGTGGGGCCTTTTCGGGTTGAGGATGGAGTTAAGCTCAACTCCCAGTCCTACTGCCAGTTTCTGGAAGACACCTTCTTCAAGCAGTGGTACAGGAAGAAGTCTGCATCCTTCAAGAAAAACATGATTTTCATGCAGGACAATGCTCCATCACACGCGTCCAAGTACTCCACAGCGTGGCTGGCAAGAAAGGGTATAAAAGAAAAAAATCTAATGACATGGCCTCCTTGTTCACCTGATCTGAACCCCATTGAGAACCCGTGGTCCATCATCAAATGTGAGATTTACAAGGAGGGAAAACAGTACACCTCTCTGAACAGTGTCTGGGAGGCTGTGGTTGCTGCTGCACGCAATGTTGATGGTGAACAGATCAAAACACTGACAGAATCCATGGATGGCAGGCTTTTGAGTGTCCTTGCAAAGAAAGGTGGCTATATTGGTCACTGATTTGTTTTTGTTTTGTTTTTGAATGTCAGAAATGTATATTTGTGAATGTTGAGATGTTATATTGGTTTCACTGGTAAAAATAAATAATTGAAATGGGTATATATTTGTTTTTTGTTAAGTTGCCTAATAATTATGCACAGTAATAGTCACCTGCACACACAGATATCCCCCTAAAATAGCTATAACTAAAAACAAACTAAAAACTACTTCCAAAACTATTCAGCTTTGATATTAATGAGTTTTTTGGGTTCATTGAGAACATGGTTGTTGTTCAATAATAAAATTAATCCTCAAAAATACAACTTGCCTAATAATTCTGCACTCTCTGTAGATTTGCATAATCAACAAATGCATGATAAGAAGACAATGCAATAGCACTTAGTCTGAACTTCAAATGAGTAGTAGATTTTTAAAAAAAAAAAAAATTGCAAAGTAATGTCTATTTCCACTCCCCCTGTATCATGTGCCAGCCATCAGCCAATCACAAATGCATATACATATATTCTGTGAATTCTTGCACATGCTCAGTAGGAGCTGGTGACTCAAAAAGTGTAAATATAAAAAGACTGTATATTTTGTTAATGGAAGTAAATTGGAAAGTTGTTTAAAATTGCATGTTGTATCTCAATCATGAAGTTTAATTTTGACTTGAGTGTCCCTTTAATACGAGCTGTTTTTATATTTTGTAATAAGATGTATTTTATTTACGTTTCCGATCTGATTGTGTCTCGGGAGTCTGTCTGGGTAAACTGATTGTGTTCCTGTGTGATTATGTTAACTAGACTGCCCAAAATCAGATTGTCTGAGTAAACTTTCTTTCCCAGTTAAAGAGCCATAATACCCAAATGTTTAAACACTAGAAAGTGATGCAGTATAGCTGTAAAAAGTTGACTAGAAAATATCTCCTGAACATCTCTATGTAAAAAAGAAAGATATTTTACCTCAAAAGTTCCTCAGTAGCCACCTCCCATTGGAAAGGATTTCTAAGCAGCATTTTAGTGTGTCTGTCCTGGGACATCTTAGGGGATGAGCCTCGTGCACTCATATTATTTCCCTATTCAGCTTGCTATGAAATCTCATGAGAGTTAAGTGAAATCTCATGAGATCACAGTAAAAGAGTTAATGACCTCAGCACTGCTGATGCTGATTGGCTGCTGTTCATTTCTTCATTTTTTTTTTATTTATTTTTTTACCTGCAGCTGGGAACAGCTGAGTATAACTTTTTACACATAACTTACTCTGCTGAGCTGAGGAAATTGTGAGGTAAAATATCTTCCTTTTTTACATAGAGATGCTCAGGTGATATTTTCCTGTCAGCTTTTTACAGTTATACTGCATCAGTTTCAAGTGATTTAGCGTATGAGTATTATGTCCCTTTAATTAACTTGATATGTTAATCTGTTTTACCTGTGAATAGACAATTGTTAGAGGTTTGATGTATTGTTCATATGTTTGCTTTACTGTTTAACCAATTCCCTCTGTAACCTGAAGCTCTGTGACTCTGGAATGCCAGGGTGTATACATATGTGTGCTGCTTTTAAATAAAGTGTTCATTTTGTGTTCAGACAACTGAGTGTTGCCTCAGTTCTGTTCACCTATATAACTTTAGACTGCGGTCAAAGGGAGATACCAGGAGCTATTGCTCTGGATAATGGGATGTCCAGGACAAGGGAAATGTTCTGACAGAGGTACTCATTCGGGGTACCAGACGGTCCATCACAAACCCCAACCCTAACACCCCCTAACTTAAAATTAAAATAGAGCTAAATTAAACTTACAATTATTAACTTAATAAACCTGTTAACCCCTAAACCGCCAGCCCCCCACATTACAACAACCTAAATTAAACTACATTAACCCCTAAACCTAACCCTAACACCCCCTACCTTTTAAAATAATAAAATTAGATCTAAATTAAATTTACATTTATAAACTAAATAATTCCTATTTAAAACTACTTACCTGTGAAATAGAACCTAAGGTAGCTACAATATAACTAACTTTAGCAGCCCTAATTCCTATTGGCTGATTTAAAAATTTTCAGCCAATAGGAATGCAAGGAACACCATCTTGGATCGCGTCCCTTGCATTGAAGATTCAGTGTACGGAGTATTGTCGGGGTTAGGGTTAGGCTTTTTTTAACCAGGGTCTGGGCAGTTAAAGAGCTAAATGCCCTTAGCTTAGGGTAGCTTAGGTTTTTTTAGATAGTTTTTATTTTATTTTATTTGGGGGGGGGGGTTGTAATGTTAGTGAGTGTTTGTTTATTTTTATTTCATAAACAGAGCTGATTTCTTTCATGTAATTAGCAAGAGTCCATGAGCTAGTGATGTATGGGATATACATTCCTACCAGGAGGGGCAAAGTTTCCCAAACCTCAAAATGCCTATAAAAACACCCCTCACCACACCCACAAATCAGTTTTACAAACTATGCCTCCTATGGAGGTGGTGAAGTAAGTTTGTGCTAGATTCTACGTTGATATGCGCTCCGCAGCAGGTTGGAGCCCGGTTTTCCTCTCAGCGTGCAGTGAATGTCAGAGGGATGTGAGGAGAGTATTGCCTGTTTGAATTCAATGATCTCCTTCTACGGGGTCTATTTCATGGGTTCTCTGTTATCGGTCGTAGAGATTCATCTCTTACCTCCCTTTTTCAGATCGACGATATACTCTTATATATACCATTACCTCTGCTGATTCTCGTTTCAGTACTGGTTTGGCTTTCTACAACATGTAGATGAGTGTCCTGGGGTAAGTAAGTCTTATTTTCTGTGACACTCTAAAGCTATGGTTGGGCACTTTTTTATAAAGTTCTAAATATATGTATTCAAACATTTATTTGCCTTGACTCAGGATGTTCAACATTTCCTTATTTTCAGACAGTCAGTTTCATATTTGGGATAATGCATTTGAATATATCATTTTTATCTTACCTTAAAATTTGACTTTTTCCCTGTGGGCTGTTAGGCTCGCGGGGGCTGAAAATGCTTCATTTTATTGCGTCATTCTTGGCACGGACTTTCTTGGCGCGAATTTTTTTTTTCTATTTCCGGCGTCATACGTGTCGCCGGAAGTTGCGTCATTTTTGACGTTTTTCGCGCCAAAAATGTCGGCGTTCCGGATGTGGCGTCATTTTTGGCGCTAATAGCATTTAGGCGCCAAATATTGTGGGCGTCAAATTTGTCTCCACTTTAAGTCTCATTATTTGTTGCTTCTGGTTGCTAGAAGCTTGTTCACTGGCATTTTTTCCCATTCCTGAAACTGTCATTTAAGGAATTTGATCAATTTTGCTTTATATGTTGTTTTTTCTATTACATATTGCAAGATGTCCCACGTTGCAACTGAGTCAGAAGATACTACTGGAAAATCGCTGCCTGGTGCTGGAACTACCAAAGCTAAGTGTATCTGCTGTAAACTTTTGGTAGTTGTTCCTCCAGCTGTTGTTTGTATTAAATGTCATGACAAACTTGTTAATGCAGAAAATATTTCCTTTAGTAAAGTACCATTACCTGTTGCAGTTCCATCAACATCTAATGTTCAGAGTGTTCCTGATAACATAAGAGATTTTGTTTCTGAATCCATTAAGAAGGCTATGTCTGTTATTCCTCCTTCTGGTAAACATAAAAAGTATTTTAAAACTTCTCTTTATACAGATGAATTTTTAAATGAACATCATCATTCTGATTCTAATGATTCTTCTGATACAGAGGATTCTGTCTCAGAGGTTGATGCTGATAAATCGTCATATTTATTTAAAATGGAATTTATCCGTTCTTTACTTAAAGAAGTCCTAATTGCATTAGAAATTGAGGATTCTGGTCCTCTTGATACTAAATCTAAACGTTTTAGACAAGGTCTTTAGATCTCCTGTGGTTATTCCAGAAGTTTTTCCTGTTCCTGGTGCTATTTCTGAAGTAATTTCCAGAGAATGGAATAATTTGGGTAATTCATTTACTCTTTCTAAACGTTTTAAGCAATTATATCCTGTACCATCCGACAGATTAGAGTTTTGGGACAAAATCCCTAAAGTTTATGGGGCTATTTCTACCCTTGCTAAACGTACTACTATTCCTACGGCAGATGGTACTTCCTTTAAGGATCCTTTAGATAGGAAAATTGAATCCTTTCTAAGAAAAGCTTATCTGTGTTCAGGTAATCTTCTTAGACCTGCTATATCATTGGCTGATGTTGCTGCAGCTTCAACTTTTTGGTTGGAAACTTTAGCGCAACAAGTAACAGATCATGATTCTCATAATATTATTATTCTTCTTCAACATGCTAATAATTTTATCTGTGATGCCATTTTTGATATTATCAGAGTTGATGTCAGGTTTATGTCTCTAGCTATTTTAGCTAGAAGAGCTTTATGGCTTAAAACTTGGAATGCTGATATGTCTTCTAAATCAACTCTACTTTCCCTTTCTTTCCAGGGTAATAAATTATTTGGTTCTCAGTTGGATTCTATTATCTCAACTGTTACTGGTGCGAAAAGGAACTTTTTTTATCACAGGATAAAAAATCTAAAGGTAAAAACAGGGCTAATAATCGTTTTCGTTCCTTTCGTTTCAACAAAGAACAAAAGCCTGATCCTTCATCCTCAGGAGCAGTTTCAGTTTGGAAACCATCTCCAGTCTGGAATAAATCTAAGCCTTCTAGAAAAGCAAAGCCAGCTTCTAAGTCCACATGAAGGTGCGGCCCTCACTCCAGCTCAGCTGGTAGGGGGCAGATTATGTTTTTTCAAAGAAATTTGGATCAATTCTGTTCACAATCTTTGGATTCAGAACATTGTTTCAGAAGGGTACAGAATTGGTTTCAAGATAAGACCTCCTGCAAAGAGATTTTTTCTTTCCCGTGTCCCAGTAAACCCAGTGAAAGCTCAAGCATTTCTGAAATGTGTTTCAGATCTAGAGTTGGCTGGAGTAATTATGCCAGTTCCAGTTTTGGAACAGGGGCTGGGGTTTTATTCGAATCTCTTCATTGTACCCAAGAAGGAGAATTCCTTCAGACCAGTTCTGGATCTAAAAATATTGAATCGTTATGTAAGGATACCAACATTCAAAATTGTAACTGTAAGCACTATCTTGCCTTTTGTTCAGCAAGGGCATTATATGTCTACAATAGATTTACAGGATGCATATCTGCATATTCCGATTCATCCAGCTCACTATCAGTTCCTGAGATTCTCTTTCCTGTACAAGCATTACCAGTTTATGGCTCTGCCGTTTGGCCTAGCTACAGCTCCAAGAATTTTTACAAAGGTTCTCGGTGCCCTTCTGTCTGTAATCAGAGAACAGGGTATTGTGGTATTTCCTTATTTGGACGATATCTTGGTACTTGCTCAGTCTTCACATTTAGCAGAATCTCATAGGAATCGACTTGTGTTGTTTCTTCAATATCATGGTTGGAGGATCAATTCACTAAAAAGTTCATTGATTCCTCAGACAAGGGTAACCTTTTTAGGTTTCCAGATAGATTCAGTGTCCATGACTCTATCTTTGACAGACAAGAGACGTCTAAAATTGATTTCAGCTTGTCGAAACCTTCAGTCACAATCATTCCCTTCGGTAGCCTTATGCATGGAAATTCTAGGTCTTATGACTGCTGCATCGGACGCGATCCCCTTTGCTCGTATGCTGAACCAATGGTGCAGGGATTACACAAAGATATCTCAATTAATATCTTTAAAACCGATTGTCCGACATTCTCTGACGTGGTGGACAGATCACCATAGTTTAATTCAGGGGGCTTCTTTTGTTCTTCCGACCTGGACTATAATCTCAACAGATGCAAGTCTTACAGGGTGGGGAGCTGTGTGGGGGTCTCTGACGGCACAAGGGGTTTGGGAATCTCAGGAGGTGAGATTACCGATCAATATTTTGGAACTCCGTGCAATTTTCAGAGCTCTTCAGTCTTGGCCTCTTCTGAAGAGAGAGTCGTTCATTTGTTTTCAGACAGACAATGTCACAACTGTGGCATACATCAATCATCAAGGAGGGACTCACAGTCCTCTGGCTATGAAAGAAGTATCTCGAATTCTGGTTTGGGCGGAATCCAGCTCCTGTCTAATCTCTGCGGTTCATATCCCAGGTATAGACAATTGGGAAGCGGATTATCTCAGTCGCCAAACGTTGCATCCGGGCGAATGGTCTCTTCACCCAGAGGTATTTCTTCAGATTGTTCAAATGTGGGAACTTCCAGAAATAGATCTGATGGCGTCCCATCTAAACAAGAAACTTCCCAGGTATCTGTCCAGATCCCGGGATCCTCAGGCGGAGGCAGTGGATGCATTATCACTTCCTTGGAAGTATCATCCTGCCTATATCTTTCCGCCTCTAGTTCTTCTTCCAAGAGTAATCTCCAAAATTCTGAAGGAATGCTCGTTTGTTCTGCTGGTAGCTCCAGCATGGCCTCACAGGTTTTGGTATGCGGATCTTGTCCGGATGGCCTCTTGCCAGCCGTGGACTCTTCCGTTAAGACTAGACCTTCTGTCACAAGGCCCTTTCTTCCATCAGGATCTCAAATCCTTAAATTTAAAGGTATGGAGATTGAACGCTTGATTCTTGGTCAAAGAGGTTTCTCTGACTCTGTGATTAATACTATGTTACAGGCTCGTAAAATCTGTATCTAGAGAGATATATTATAGAGTTTGGAAGACTTATATTTCTTGGTGTCTTTCTCATCATTTTTCCTGGCATTCTTTTAGAATTCCGAGAATTTTACAGTTTCTTCAGGATGGTTTAGATAAAGGTTTGTCCGCAAGTTCCTTGAAAGGACAAATCTCTGCTCTTGCTGTTCTTTTTCACAGAAAGATTGCTAATCTTCCTGATATTCATTGTTTTGTACAAACTTTGGTTCGTATAAAACCTGTCATTAAGTCTATTTCTCCTCCTTGGAGTTTGAATTTGGTTCTGAGGGCTCTTCAAGCTCCTCCTTTTGAACCCATGCATTCATTGGACATTAAATTACTTTCTTGGAAAGTTTTGTTCCTTTTGGCCATCTCTTCTGCCAGAAGAGTTTCTGAATTATCTGCTCTTTCTTGTGAGTCCTCTTTTCTGATTTTTCATCAGGATAAGGCGGTGTTGCGAACTTCTTTTGAATTTTTACCTAAGGTTGTGAATTCCAACAACATTAGTAGAGAAATTGTGGTTCCTTCATTATGTCCTAATCCTAAGAATTCTAAGGAGAAATCGTTGCATTCTTTGGATGTTGTTAGAGCTTTGAAATATTATGTTGAGGCTACTAAGTCTTTCCGAAAGACTTCTAGTCTATTTGTCATCTTTTCCGGTTCTAGGAAAGGTCAGAAAGCTTCTGCCATTTCTTTGGCATCTTGGTTGAAATCCTTAATTCACCATGCTTATGTTGAGTCGGGTAAAACTCCGCCTCAAAGGATTACAGCTCATTCTACTAGGTCAGTTTCTACTTCCTGGGCGTTTAGGAATGAGGCTTCGGTTGATCAGATTTGCAAAGCAGCAACTTGGTCCTCTTTGCATACTTTTACTAAATTCTACAATTTTGATGTGTTTTCTTCTTCTGAAGCAGTTTTTGGTAGAAAAGTACTTCAGGCAGCGGTTTCAGTTTGAATCTTCTGCTTATGTTTTCATTAAACTTTATTTTGCGTGTGGATTATTTTCAGCAGGAATTGGCTGTCTTTATTTTATCCCTCTCTAGTGACTCTTGCGTGGAAAGATCCACATCTTGGGTAGTCATTATCCCATACGTCACTAGCTCATGGACTCTTGCTAATTACATGAAAGAAAACATAATTTATGTAAGAACTTACCTGATAAATTAATTTCTTTCATATTAGCAAGAGTCCATGAGGCCCACCCTTTTTGGTGGTTATGATTTTTTTGTATAAAGCACAACTATTCCAAATCCTTATTTTATATGCTTTCGCACTTTTTTTTATCACCCCACTTCTTGGCTATTCGTTAAACTGATTTGTGGGTGTGGTGAGGGGTGTATTTATAGGCATTTTGAGGTTTGGGAAACTTTGCCCCTCCTGGTAGGAATGTATATCCCATACGTCACTAGCTCATGGACTCTTGCTAATATGAAAGAAATGAATTTATCAGGTAAGTTCTTACATAAATTATGTTTTCTTTAGATCAATGCCCTGCAAAAAGGCCCTTTTAAGGGCCATTGGTAGTTTATTCTAGATTAGGTTTTTTATTATTTTTTTATTTTTTTTATGGGTATTAGAATAGGAATATTTTTTTTATTTTTGATAATTTGTTTATTTTGTGTAATGTATATATATATATTTTTTTTATTTTTATTTTTTTTTGCAAAAGAGCTGTTACACTTAGGGCAATGCCCTACAAAAGACCCTATTAAGGGCCCTTGGTAGTTTGGGGGGTTGGGGGTTTGTATAGTGTTAGCGGGTGTTTGTATTATTTTTTTTTAGCAAAAGAGCTGTTTAACTCAGGGCAATGCCCTACAAAAAGCCATTTTATGTGCCCTTGGTAGTTTATTCTAGATTAGGCTTTTTTTTTTTTTTTTTTTTTTTTAAAAGGATATTAGAATAGGAATAATCTTTATTTTTTAGGATACTTTCGTTTTTTTATTTTTTGTAATAGTAGTTTTTTTAATTTTTTTGTAATGTTAGGTTTTAGTGTAAGACAGGTTAGGTTTTATTTCACAGGTAAGTTTGTATTTATTTTAGCTAGGTAGTTATTGCATAGTTAATAACTATTTACTAACTAGTCTATCTAGTTAAAATAAATACAAACTTACCTGTGAAATAAAACCTAAGCTACAATATAACTGTAACTACCTTAGGTTTTATTTCACAGGTAAGTATTTAGTTTTAAATAGGAATTATTTAGTTAATAATTGTAAATTTAATTTATATCTAATTTAATTATGTTAAAGTTAGGGGGTGTTAGGGTTATGTTTAGGGGTTAATATAGTTTAATTTAGGTTGTTGCGATGTGGGAAGCTGGTGGTTTAGGGGTTAATAGGTTTATTTAGTTAATAATTGTAAGTTTTAATTTAGCTCTATTTTAATTATGTTAAAGTTAGGGGGGGTTAGGGTTATGTTAGGGTTACGATTAGGGGTTACTAGTTTAAATTAGTCTATTGCGATGTGGGGGGCTTTCGGTTTAGGGGTTATTAGTTTAGTATATTTCGTTGTTGGGGGGGCTTGCGGTTTAGGGGTTTATAGGTTTAGTATAATGGCATGACTAACAGAGTCGCATATTTGAATCTGCGATACCCCCATACAAATAAGGACTAATTAAGTACATACTGCTGCCTTTTTGGAATCCCTATAGCCCAAAAAATGTGCTTTGCTAAGTAAAGGGGATTATTTGGATAACTCTTGTCGCTCACTGACATTCTGATAATGTTCTGCTTGGAACATTATATGCTTAGAAGGAATATCTGTATGGTCCACTCAACATAATGCCGGCTCACAGATCTAACACTTCATTTGCTCTTGAACTGCCAAAATCATTCACTTGCAAATGCCTTCATCAACCAAGTTTTCCACCATTAATCAAGCTTGTCTGAAGACCCATGTACACGGAGGTGCAATATATGCAACAAAGTTACTGAACTTTCAGGAATTTTTAAAAAGCCCCTCTTGCTGAAAATGGCACATTGCGTATGCGCGAAACACAGGAACACGCAGGATCGACAAATGCATTCAGTGCAAAAAAATTAAAGTTGGATGACGTCAGGGAAAGAAGGGGTCAGGCGGCCATTTCAAAACAGCCGGAGGAGAGCTAGTAGATATTTTTTCTTTTGTTTACTACACTATCTACATAAGTTATGATTATTTTTGGGTTTACTTGCCCTTTAAATGTTATAAAGTATATTAATCTAACAATGTTGGTTGTGCAAAGCTGGGGAATGGATAGTAAAGGTGTTATCTATCTTTTTAAACAATAACAATTTTAATGTAGTAAGTAATCACATTAATATAAATTATTTTAATACAATTTTGTATATATAGTTTTTTTAGTTATATTTTATATATGTTCCAATAAATATGTTAAAAAATATTCATATGGTACTCATAATCTCCAGTCAGATTGTTCCAGGACTAGATATAATCAAGGGGATGTTTTGGCTATTTACCACAATTCACAGGCAGCTCAACCACTTTAACCCCTAGCACATTACACAGTCCCTAATATTCACTTTGATGCTGTCTCTGTATAAATTCCTCGAGTCAATCAAATCTCTCTGGATATTATTGCCTATGTTCTCCTTCACCAAATTAAGAAAATGCCTCACCAGAGTGACAGTATTATGATATATATCATTGTAATTGCAATATTATATTTCGTATTCAAGGATTTTTCTTAAAGGCCCTTTTCCAAAGGACAAAAAAGGATTAGAATAATACTCCATTGTTTGTTTACAAATAGCTTAGAAAACTTAACTGATATTGACTTATAGCAGTGTCCTCCCCAGGGCCTATTTAAAGGGATACTAAACCCACATTTCTCCAACATTGGTGTGTCCGGTCCACGGCGTCATCCTTACTTGTGGGAAATATCTCTTCCCCAACAGGAAATGGCAAAGAGTCCCAGCAAAGCTGGCCATATAGTCCCTCCTAGGCTCCGCCCACCCCAGTCATTCTCTTTGCCGTTGCACAGGCAACATCTCTACGGAGATGGTTAAGAGTATGTGGTGTTTAGTTGTAGTTTTTTTTATTCTACTATCAAGAGTTTGTTATTTTAAAATAGTGCTGGTATGTACTATTTACTCTGAAACAGAAAAAGATGAAGAATTCTGTTTGTGAGAGGAAGATGATTTTAGCAGACCGTAACTAAAATCGTTTGCTGTTTCCACATAGGACTGTTGAGATGAAGTAACTTCAGTTGGGGGAAACAGTTAGCAGACTTTTCTGCTTAAGGTATGACTAGCCATATTTCTAACAAGACTGTGTAATGCTGGAAGGCTGTCATTTCCCCTCATGGGGACCGGTAAGCCATTTTCTTAGTCTCAAACAGAATAAAGGGCTTATTATGGGCTATAAAACTGGTAGACACTTTTATGGGCAAAATCGATTGCTTTATTTGGACATTTTATACATGTTTATGCTGGTAATTCACACTTATAAACTTGGGGAACGTTTTTTAACGTCAGGCACTGTGTTAGACACCTTTTCCAGTCAGGAAGGGCCTTCCCAGTTGTAGGCTGAGCCTCATTTTCGCGCCATTACTGCGCAGTTACTTTTGAGAGCAAGACATGCAGATGCATGTGTGAGGATCTGAAAGTAGTTGGAAAAGTTCCTAGAAGGCTTCATTTGGTATCGTATTCCCCCCTGGGTTTGGTAAAGTCGCAGCAAAGGCTGTAGCTGGGACTCTAGAGGGGTTAAAACTGTAACCGGCTCCCGTTTCCTGTGGTGAAAATTTGGTAAATTTTGAACAATTCCTTCATATTTTTTCACATATTCAGTAATAAAGTGTGCTCTGTTTAAAATTTAAAGAGACAGTAACGGTTTTGTTTTAAAACGGTTTTTGTGCTATATTGACAAGTTTAAGCCTGTTTAACATGTCTGTGCCTTCAGATAAGCTATGTTCTATATGTATGAAAGTCAATGTGTCTCCCCCTTCAAAATTGTGTGATAATTGTGCCATAGCGTCCAAACAAAGTAAGGACAGTACTGCCACAGATAATGAAGTTGCCCAAGATGATTCATCAGATGAAGGGAGTAGACATGGTTCTACATCATCTCCTTCTGTGTCTATACCAGTGTTGCCAACGCAGGAGGCCCCTAGTACTTCTAGCGCGCCAATGCTTAT
Source organism: Bombina bombina (assembly GCF_027579735.1). Lineage (NCBI taxonomy): Eukaryota > Metazoa > Chordata > Amphibia > Anura > Bombinatoridae > Bombina > Bombina bombina. The sequence goes on from NW_026513069.1 coordinate 49,594, forward strand.
TACTATGCAACAATTGACGACAGTAATGGATAACTCCATAGCAAATATTTTATCCAAAATGCCTGCATTTCAGAGAAAGCGCGATTGCTCTGTTTTAAACACTGAAGAGCAAGAGGGCGCTGATGATAATTGCTCTGTCATACCCTCACACCAATCTGAAGAGGCCATGAGGGAGGTTTTGTCAGATGGGGAAATTTCAGATTCAGGAAAAATTTCTCAACAGGCTGAACCTGATGTTGTGACATTTAAATTTAAATTAGAGCATCTCCGCGCACTGCTTAAGGAGGTGTTATCTACTCTGGATGATTGTGACAACCTGGTCATTCCAGAAAAATTATGCAAGATGGACAAGTTCCTAGAGGTTCCGGTGCACCCCGACGCTTTTCCTATACACAAGTGGGTGGCGGACATAGTGGATAAGGAGTGGGAGAAGCCCGGCATACCTTTTGTCCCCCCTCCTATATTTAAGAAATTATTTCCTATGGTCGACCCCAGAAAGGACTTATGGCAGACAGTCCCTAAGGTCGAGGGGGCAGTTTCTACTCTAAACAAGCGCACTACTATTCCTATCGAGGATAATTGTGCTTTCAAAGATCCTATGGATAAAAAATTGGAGGGTTTGCTTAAAAAGATTTTTGTACAGCAAGGTTACCTTCTGCAACCCATTTCGTGCATTGTTCCTGTCACTACAGAAGCGTGGTTCTGGTTCGAGGAACTAGAAAAGTCGCTCAGTAGAGAGACTCCATATGAGGAGGTTATGGACAGAGTTCACGCACTTAAGTTGGCTAATTCTTTTATTTTAGATGCCGCTTTGCAATTAGCTAGATTAGCGGTGAAAAATTCAGGGTTTGCAATTGTGGCGCGCAGAGCGCTTTGGCTAAATCTTGGTCAGCGGATGTTTCATCCAAGACAAAATTGCTTAATATCCCCTTCAAGGGTAAAACTCTCTTTGGACCAGAATTGAAAGAGATTATCTCAGACATCACTGGGGGAAAGGGCCACGCCCTCCCACAAGATAGGCCTTTCAAAGCCAAGAATAAGTCTAATTTTCGTTCCTTTCGTAATTTCAGGAACGGACCGGCCTCTAATTCTGCATCCTCTAAGCAAGAGGGTAATGCTTCACAGACCAAACCAGCCTGGAAACCAATGCAAGGCTTGAACAAGGGTAAGCAGGCCAAGAAACCTGCTGCTGCTAACAAAACAGCATGAAGGAGTAGCCCCCGATCCGGGACCGGATCTAGTGGGGGGCAGACTCTCTCTCTTTGCTCAGGCTTGGGCAAGAGATGTTCAGGATCCCTGGACGCTAGAAATAGTTTCTCAGGGTTATCTTCTGGAATTCAAGGAACTACCCCCAAGGGGAAGGTTTCACATATCTCACTTATCCTCAAACCAAATAAAGAGACAGGCATTCTTACATTGTGTAGAAGACCTGTTAAAGATGGGAGTGATACACCCAGTTCCAATGGCGGAACAAGGAATGTGATTTTACTCAAATCTGTTCGTAGTTCCCAAAAAAGAGGGAACCTTCAGACCAATTCTGGATTTAAAAATCCTAAACAAATTTCTCAGAGTACCATCGTTCAAAATGGAAACCATTCGAACGATTCTACCTACAATCCAGGAAGGTCAATTTATGACTACCGTGGATCTAAAGGATGCGTACCTACATATTCCTATCCACAAAGAACATCATCAGTTCCTAAGGTTCGCCTTTCTGGACAAACATTACCAGTTTGTGGCCCTCCCATTCGGGTTAGCCACTGCTCCAAGTATTTTCACAAAGGTACTCGGGTCCCTTCTAGCGGTTCTAAGACCGAGGGGCATTGCAGTAGTACCATACTTGGACGACATTCTAATACAAGCGTCGTCCCTTTCAAAGGCAAAGGCTCATACAGACATCGTTCTGGCCTTTCTCAGATCTCACGGATGGAAGGTGAACATAGAAAAAAGTTCTCTGTCTCCGTCGACAAGAGTTCCCTTCTTGGGAACAATAATAGATTCTTTAGAAATGAGGATTTTTCTGACAGATGTCAGAAAGTCAAAACTTCTAAGCGCTTGTCAAGTTCTTCATTCAGTTCCACGTCCTTCCATAGCTCAGTGAATGGAAGTAGTAGGGTTGATGGTTGCAGCAATGGACATAGTTCCTTTTGCGCGAATTCATCTAAGACCATTACAACTGTGCATGCTGAAACAGTGGAATGGGGACTATACAGACTTGTCTCCAGTGATTCAAGTAGATCAGAAGACCAGAGATTCACTCCGTTGGTGGCTAACCCTGGACCACCTATCCCAGGGAATGAGCTTCCGCAGACCAGAGTGGGTCATCGTCACGACCGACGCCAGTCTAGTGGGCTGGGGCGCGGTCTGGGAATCCCTGAAAGCTCAGGCACTATGGTCTCGGGAAGAGTCTCTTCTCCCGATAAACATTCTGGAACTAAGAGCGATATTCAATGCTCTCAGGGCTTGGCCTCAGCTAGCAAAGGCCAGATTCATAAGATTCCAATCAGACAACATGACGACTGTTGCTTATATCAATCATCAGGGGGGAACAAGGAGTTCCCTGGCGATGAAAGAAGTGACCAAAATAATACAATGGGCGGAGGATCACTCCTGCCACCTGTCTGCGATCCACATCCCAGGAGTGGAAAACTGGGAGGCGGATTATCTGAGTCGTCAGACTTTCCATCCAGGGGAGTGGGAACTCCACCCGGAGATATTTGCCCAGTTGACCCAATTATGGGGCATTCCAGACATGGATCTGATGGCGTCTCATCAGAACTTCAAGGTTCCTTGCTACGGGTCCAGATCCAGGGATCCCAAGGCGACTCTAGTGGATGCACTAGTAGCGCCTTGGACCTTCAACCTAGCTTATGTGTTTCCACCGTTTCCTCTCATTCCCAGGCTGGTAGCCAGGATCAAGCAGGAGAGGGCCTCGGTGATCTTGATAGCTCCTGCATGGCCACGCAGGACTTGGTATGCAGACCTGGTGAATATGTCATCGACTCCACCATGGAAGCTACCTTCGAACGGACCCTGAACAAGAAGGTCCTGTCTCAAACATCCAAATCTGGTCTCCCTCCAGCTGATGGCTTGGAGATTGAACGCTTGATTCTATCAAAGCGTGGGTTTTCAGATTCTGTGATAGATACTCTGGTTCAAGCCAGAAAACCGGTAACTAGAAAAATTTACCATAAAATATGGAAAAGATATATCTGCTGGTGTGAATCCAAGGGATTCCCATGGAATAAGATAAAGATTCCCAAGATCCTTTCCTTTCTACAAGAAGGTTTGGATAAAGGATTATTTGCAAGTTCTCTAAATTGACAGATTTCTGCCTTATCTGTCTTACTACACAAACGACTGGCAGCTGTGCCAGATGTTCAAGCATTTGTTCAGGCTCTGGTTAGGATCAAGCCTGTTTACAGACCTTTGACTCCTCCCTGGAGTTTAAATCTAGTTCTTTCAGTTCTTCAAGGGGTTCAGTTTGAACCTTTACATTCCATAGATATTAAGTTGTTATCTTGGAAAGTTTTGTTTTTGGTTGCTATTTCTTCTGCTAGAAGAGTTTCAGAGTTATCTGCTCTGCAGTGTACTCCGCCCTATCTGGTGTTCCATTCAGATAAGGTAGTTTTGCGTACTAAGCCTGGTTTTCTTCCAAAGGTTGTTTCCAACAAAAATATTAACCAGGAGATAGTTGTACCTTCTTTGTGTCCGAATCCAGTTTCAAAGAAGGAACGTTTGCTACACAATTTAGATGTAGTCCGTGCTCTAAAATTCTATTTAGAAGCTACAAAAGCGTTCAGACAAACATCTTCTCTGTTTGTCGTCTATTCTGGTAAAAGGAGAGGTCAAAAAGCAACTTCTACCTCTCTTTCCTTTTGGCTTAAAAGCATCATCCGATTGGCTTATGAGACTGCCGGACGGGAGCCTCCCAAAAAGAATCACAGCTCACTCCAATAGGGCTGTGGCTTCCACATGGGCCTTCAAGAACGAGGCTTCTGTTGATCAGATATGTAAGGCAGAGACTTGGTCTTCACTGCACACTTTTGCCAAATTTTACAAATTCTATACTTTTGCTTCTTCGGAGGCTATTTTTGGGAGAAAGGTTTTGCAAGCCGTGGTGCCTTCCGTTTAGGTAACCTGATTTGCTCCCTCCCTTCATCCGTGTCCTAAAGCTTTGGTATTGGTTCCCACAAGTAAGGATGACGCCGTGGACCGGACACACCAATGTTGGAGAAAACAGAATTTATGCTTACCTGATAAATTACTTTCCCCAACGGTGTGTCGGGCCCACGGCCCGCCCTGGTTTTTTTAATCAGGTTTGATGAATTATTTTCTCTAACTACAGTCACCACGGCACCCTATGGTTTCTCCTATTTTTTCCTCCTGTCCGTCGGTCGAATGACTGGGGTGGGCGGAGCCTAGGAGGGACTATATGGCCAGCTTTGCTGGGACTCTTTGCCATTTCCTGTTGGGGAAGAGATATTTCCCACAAGTAAGGATGACGCCGTGGACCGGACACACCAATGTTGGAGAAAGTAATTTATCAGGTAAGCATAAATTCTGTTTTTTTCTTTCATGATTCAGATACATTTTAGGTTTAGCACCATGGATAGCGCTTGCTTATTGGAGGCTACAGTTAGCCACCAATAAGCAAGCGTAACCAAGGTTCTGAACCAAAAATGGGCCGGCTCCTAAGCTTTTTACATTTCTGCTTTTTAAATAAAGATAGCAAGAGAACAAAGAAAAATTGAAAATAGAAGTAAACTAGAAAGTTGCTTAAAATTGCATGCTCTGCTCTGTCTTAATCATTAAAGAACAAAAATTGGGTTTAGTATCCCTTTAATTGGCATAACATCTGGCTGATTTTATAGCGCGGCCGACTAAACTTGTTTGTTGCACAAATTATCATTAAATTAATTTATATTAAATTATGCATTAAATTTGTGCTTTAGATGGTTTATAAATAAGAGAATGTTATAATATATTACACTGCTTCCATCCCACTACTTCATATTACCACCTGCCTGGCATTTGTTTTGTGGAGAACACTGTAATACCTTCATATATACTATGAGTAACTATGTAATACCTTCATATATGCTATGAGTAACTATATTATGCTATTATGAGTATTATCATTCTTGAAATATAAATGCTTGACTTTTTTTTTTCTTAAAACAATTCCTCAAAGGCGATTAAGAATATTAAACCAACAGCTCAGAGATCGAGAGAGAGCTGAAAAGGCTTTAAGATCTGATGATCAGGACCTTGAATGTGAGTGACAATTTTGTGTTAAATTATTTGTTATTTAAGGTCATGTATGTTATTTAGAGAAATTTTTATAACCAATAACTTCCTGAAGTTTATTGATGCAAGTTAGGAAAATACTTCCTTTAACATAAAGAATGAGGAAGGTAAATGTCTGTGTCCCTAAATATATCTTTACAAGTATAATTGAATAAGTCCTTTTCTTTCTAATGACACGGTGAGTCCACGGATCATCTCTAATTACTATTGGGAATATCACACCCGACCAGCAGGTGAAGCAAAGAGCACCACAGCAAAGCCACTAAACATCACCTCCCTTCCCTTCAACCCCAGTCATTCTCTTTGCCTACGTTAAAAGCAAAGAGGTGGTAAAGTTTAGGTGTCTGGAAGAAGATTCTTCAATCAAGATTTTATTATTTTAAAGCAGAGCAAGATTGTCCTGCTTCTTCCTGGGGTTTAGCCGTAGCCCATGTCAGTCTCTTTAGTAGAGCAGTGGTGGCTTTTAAGCAAATGGGAACTTGTGGGGTATAATCCTCACTGCACCTCACAAATAGTATATGCTGCCCTATCTTGAAAGCCTGAGTAAGATTGCTCGGCCTTTCTTTTTTTCCACAGGTCCATGTGAGGGAGAATGCCTCTCAAACCTAGTGAGCTGCCCTGCTGCCAGGCAGATTTCCATTAAGGTAAGTGCTAAATTTAATTTGCTAAAAAGGGAAGATGATTTTTGGCACTTTTACAGTTAACTCTGTTGGGACGTTATATACATTAATCCTATTATAGGTTAATAGGATAATGTGAGGCAGTTTGTGCAGGCAATGTGGACGAGAGGACTCATTACTTAATAAGGCTCAGTTAGTGTTTTTTCTCTTGTGTGTTCAAGTCAGAGCTATAGCAACTTGGTAGTGTGTTTTACTTGTTGTTACTTGTTGGAGCTTTTCTGAAGCAGCAAGAGAGTTTTGCATGCTTTTTTTAAATCACTTCCTGAGGGCCGGAAGGGTGACATACTTTCGTTGCGGCTCTACATTCTCAGAAGTCTGTGAGATCGGTCGCCTGATACCCGGTGGGAGCAGCTCTGATTAAGTCCGGATCTTTTCTGTTGACTCCGGTAACCAGCAGGGCTTGCTGAGGTGTAGAAGCTGTCTGGGTTTCTCTAGAGCCGCTGCTCTGCTCTTAGAAAATAGTTACTTTTAACATTTAAAATGACAGTAACTTTTTTTTTTTTTTTACATAAATTTCAAATTTAAATAAAGTATTTTATTTTTTGTTTTTTCATTTATTGGGTAAAGATGGCCCAAGAGGCCTTTCAAAATGTTACTTGTACTTTGTGCTAATGTGGAACTACCAATCCCTTTTTGTTCCTCATGTATTGAGAGAACATTGTATTACAGGGATAGACTTTTTGAATCTAAACCAACATTGTCTGGGGAGGATGCTGTTCAGGGGTCTCCTGTTCAAGTTATGCCGCAGCTTTTACCTCAAACCTTATTGTCTATACATGCAGTGCCCTGCGTTTTCCTCTCACACTCCAGTTGGAGTTGCTTTGCAAGACATTGCTACCCACATATCCTCTGCGGTAACTGATGCGCTGTCTGCTTTTCCCATGCTGCAAGGAAAGCGCAAAAGGAAATGTAAAGAATCAGTGAGTAAAGTTTCTGACAAAGTCGTGGCTATGCCGAATGTTCCCTCCCAGAAGTCTGAGGAGGAAGATACTTCGGTAGTATCTGAGGGTTAAATCTCGGATTCAGACAGTGTAATTCCTTCTTCTAAAACTGAAGTTGTATCCTTCAGGTTTAAGCTAGAACACCTCTTGTTACTTAGAGGTTTTAGCCACCTTGGACGACTCCAACATGACTGTCGTAGTCAACCCTAAGAAGTTTAGTAAGTTAAACAAATACTTTGACGTTCTTTCCACGGTGGAGGTTTTTCCGGTACCAGACCGGGCTAAAGAGATTATTGTTCAGGAATGGAGAGACCTGGTATCCCTTTTTCTCCATCCCCAATTTTTAAGAAGATGTTTCCAATAGCTGAATCTATCAAGGAGTCTTGGCAGACGGTCCCCAAGGTGGAAGAGGCAATCTGCAATTTGGCTAAGAGAACCACTATTCCCATAGAGGATAGCTGTTCCTTTAAGGATCCTATGGATAAGAAGTTGGAAGGGTTACTTAAAAGGATGAATGTACACCAGGGTATACAATGGCAATCTGCGCTGTGTATTGCTACCGTCACCAGTGCGGCGGCATAATGGTTTGATGCGTTGTCTGAATCTATTCAGACAAATACTCTCCTTGAGGAGATCCAGGATAGGATCAAGGCTCTTAAGTTGGCCAATTCCTTTATTACGGATGCTTCCCTACAAATTATTAAGTTGGGAGCAAAGATTTCTGGTTTTGCAGTACTGGCCTGCAGAGCCTTATGGTTGAAATCATGGTCTGTGGATGTGTCGTCTAAGCTTTTGGCGATTCCCTACAAGGGTAAGACCTTGTTTGGGCCAGGCTTGGCTGAAATTATTTCAGACATTATGGGAGGTAAGGGTAATTTCCTCGCTCAGGACAAGAGGAATAAGCAGAAGGGACTTCAGAGTAATTTTCGTTCCTTTCGAAACTTCAAGGGTAAGACTTCCTCTGCCAAGCAGGAACAGTCCAAGCCTTCCTGGAGGTCCAACCAGTCTTGGAACAAGGGGAAGCAATCTAAGTAGCCCGTTAGTGACTCAAAGTCAGCATGAAGGGTCTGCCCCCCGATCCAGGACCGGATCTTGTGGTGGGCAGACTTTCTTTCTTCGCTCAGGCCTGGGTTCGAGATGTGCCGGATCCCTGGGCAGTGGACATTGTGTCCCAGAGATACAAACTAGAGTTCAAAACCTTTCCTACCAGGGGCAGGTTTCTGCTCTCCAGATTATCTGTAGACCAGATAAAGAGAGGCATTCTTACACTGTGTCCGGGACCTTTCCGACCTAGGAGTGATAATTCCTGTTCCAATGCAGGAATAGGGTCTGGGATTCTACTCCCATCTGTTCGTGGTTCCCAAAAAAGAGGGAACTTTCAGACCAATTTTAGATCTCAAAAGTCTAAACAAGTTCCTCAGAGTACCGTCTTTCAAGATGGAAACTATTCATTCCATTCTTCCCTTGGTTCAAGAGGGTCAATTCATGACAACGGTAGAGGTTTGCCTTTCTAGACAAAAACTTCCAGTTTGTGGCTCTTCCATTCGTCCTTGCCACAGCTCCCAGAATTTTCTCAAAGGTCCTGGGAGCCCTGTTGGCGGTGCTCCGGTTGCGGGGCATTGCAGTGGCGCCTTATCTGGACGACATTCTGGTCCAGGCTCCATCCTTTCAACAAGCAAACTCCCACACAGAGATGTTATCTTTTCTGCGTTCTCACGGATGGAAGGTGAATTTGGTAAAGAGTTCCTTGATACCAGCTACAAGGGTAGTGTTCTTGGGAACCATAATAGATTCCTTATCAATGAAAATATTTCTGATAGAGGTCAGAAAGACTAAGATTTTCAACTCTTGTCTTGCCCTTCAGTCCTCTCCTCAGCCGTCTCTGGCCCAATGTATGGATGTAATTGGTCTGATGGTAGCTGCCATGGACATCATTCCGTTTGCCAGATTCCATCTCAGACCTCTGCAGTTATGCATGCTCAAACAATGAAACAGGGATTATGCGTATCTGTCTCCGGGTTTAAATCTGGATCAGGCGACAAGAGATTCTCTTCCTTGGTTGTTATCTCAGGAACATCTCTCCCAGGGAACCTGCTTCCACAGATCTTCCTGGGTGATTGTGACCACGGATGCCAGCCTGTTGGGATAGGGAGCAGTCGCTTGCTAAAGGCTAAAGATATGGACTCGGGAGGAGTCGGTTCTTCCCATAAACATTTTAGAGCTGTGGACACTCTTCAATGCTCTTCTGGCCTGGCCTCAATTAGCCTCATCCCAGTTTATCAGGTTCCAGTCGGACAACATAACATTGGTAAAAAAAAAGGTTCTTTGATTTTAACCAATCAGCATGTAACATTAGGTACTTTAGGCTAATGGTAACCTGAGACTACAGCTACGATTACGGCTTTCTGAGCTGAAACATGTCAGCAGTCAGTTCCTAGAGTGCAGTCCATACCGCTCACATCGCCACTCGAGACCCAAGTTTTGTATCCCTTTTGGGATGAATAAGTTTTTACTCTGCAAATAAAAGATTTCAACTTCAAATCACCTCATTTTAACTTGTATGGGATAACATAACATTGGTGGCTTACATCAACCATCAGGGGGGAACTCGGAGTTCCTTGGCTGTGACCGAGGTATCTAGAATTATCCAGTTGGCGGATACCCACAACTGCTATCTATCTGCGATCCACATTCCAGGAGTGGACAATTGGGAAGCGTATTTTCTGAGCAGACAGACTTTTCATCCGCGGGAGTGGGAACTCCATCCAGAGGTGTTTTCCAACTTGATTCTCAAATGGTGACAGCCGGAGCTGGATCTCATGGCATCTCGACATAATGCAAAGCTCCTGAGGTACGGTTTGAGGTCAAGGGATCTTCAGGCTGTACTGATAGATGCTCTGGTGATCCCTTGGAATTTCAATCTAGCATATCTGTTTCCTCCGTTCGCTCTTCTCCCTCAGGTCATTGCTCAAATCAAGCAGGAGAGGGCATCTGCATACCAGATCCTGCGAGGCCACTCTGGTGCAATGAGAATCACCGGCGTGGCCTCGCAGGATCTGGTATGCAGACCTAGTGGAGATGTCATCTCTTCCACCTTGGAGACTTCCACTGAGGAAAGACCTTCTACTTCAAGGGCCCTTGCTTCATCCAAATCTCATTTCTCTGAAGCTGACTGCTTGGAGATTGAATGCTTAACTTTATCTAAGCGTGGTTTTTGTGAGTCGGTCATTGAGACCATGATTCAGGCTCGTAAGGCTTTTACCAAAAAAATTTACTATAAGATATGGCGTAGATATCTGTATTGGTGTGAATCCAGAAGTTACTATTGGAGTAGAGTTTGGATTCCTAGGATTTTGTCTTTTCTCCAGGAAGGTCTGCAGAAGGGATTATCTGCTAGTACCTTGAAGGGTCAGATTTCTGTCTTATCTATATTGTTGCATAAGCGTCTGGCGGACGTACAATCCTTCTGTCAGGCCTTGGCCTGTGTTCAAATCTGTTACTCCTCCCTGGAGTCTTAACCTGGTTCTTAAAGTTCTTCAGCAGGCTCCGTTTGAGCCTATTCATTCTTTAGATATTAAGATGTTATCTTGAAAAGTTTTGTTTCTTGTTGCAATTTCTTCTGCTCGTAGAGTCTCAGAGGTCTCGACGTTGCAGTGTGAATCCCCTTACCTTATTTTTCATTCAGATAAGGTAGTTCTGCTTACTAGGTTAGGTTTCCTCGCTAAAGTGGTTTTGGATAGGAACATTAATCGAGAAATCGTAGTTCCTTCTTTGTGTCCTAACCCCCCTTCTTCTCATAAGGAGCGTCTGTTGCACAACCTAGATGTGGTGCGTGCATTGAAGTACTATTTACAGGCGACAAAAGATTTTCACCAGTCTTCTGCTTTGTTTGTTGTTTTCTCTGGGAAACGCAAGGGTCAGAAAGCTACGACTACTTCTCTTTCTTTGTGGTTGAAGAGTATAATTTGTTTGGCCTATGAAACTGCTGGACAGCAGCCTCCTGAGAAAATCACGGCTCATTCCACGAATGCTGTTTCCTCTTCCTGGGCATTTAAAAATTAAGCTTCTGTGGAACAGAGTCGCAAGGCTGCAACTTGGTCATCTTTGCACACTTTTTCAAAATTCTATAAATTTGATACTTTTGCCTCGGCTGAGGCTTCTTTTGAGAGAAAGGTTCTTCAAGCAGTGGTGCCTTCTGTTTAGGTTCCCTTTCTTGTCCCTCCCTTATCATTTGTGTCCTCTAGCTTGGGTATTGATTCCCATTAGTAATTAGAGATGATCCGTGGACTCACCGCGTCATTAGAAAGAAAACGAAATTTATGCTTACCTGATAAACTTATTTATTTCTTGACACGGTGAGTCCACAGCCCGCCCTGTTTATTTAGACCGTTTTTGTGTTGTAAACCTCAGGCACCTCTGCCCCTGGTGTTACTTCCTTTCTCTCTTTTTCCTTCGGTCGAATGACTGGGGTTGGAGGGAAGGGAGGTGTGATGCTTAGCGGCTTTGCTGTGGTGCTCTTTGCCTCCTCCTGCTGGCCAGGAGTGATATTCCCAATAGTAATTAGAGATGATCCGTGGACTCACCGTGTCAAGAAATAAATGAATTTACCAGGTAAGCATAAATTTCGTTTTCATATGCAACCAGTCCATGATTATTCAATCAGTGTTTAAAGGGACATTAAACACTAAATAAATGCGAGATAGAATGAAGCATTGAAAGAAAAGATTAGTCTAAAAAATACATATACATATTATTCTTAAAGTTTCATCAAGTGTTTAAATATTGACAAATTAAGTGTAAAGTGTTAATGTCTATAAAACAATGGGAGCTGCCATGTTGTAGTTTAGGTTACCTTCTCTGCTGTGGCCAATTAGGGACAGTTATAAATAGGTCACTAGAGTGTGCAGCCATTGGCTGTGTGGAATATAACAGGGTTCTGCATTTCAATTTTATTAGTTGTAGGCTCCTATTTAATTTATTTCAGTCACATGCATATTTTCCCATTGTATTGATCTTGATCTTTGAAAACTGTTCTTTGATCCTTGATTTTACCTTTTAGCCATGGAAAACATAAAATCGTCTTACTTTGAATTTGAAGTTTCTTGTTCCAAACAAAGTTCTTTAATAGGAACATAAAAGCCAAAATGTAACTTTCATGATTCAGATGGAGCATGCATGCATTTTTAAATAACTTTATAATTTACATCTATTGTTCTCTTGATATAATTTGCTGAAGAGCAGACCCCTCCAATGCAGAACATGCAGCATGTCTGCGTAAAGAAATGGACACATGCAGGAACTGTTAGGGGTTTTGCTTTGCAGCGCTGCTCAACATCAGGCTGTTTTCTTCAAAAGACGCTGTGCTCTGGCTTCACTGTTTTCTTTAGCACAGTGCAACCAGAGCGAAGCACTGTTTGAAGAGAACAGTGAAATACGGAGCAGCGCTGCAAAGTGGCAGAGCACTGATTGATGACTGGTTCTCAGGGATTTTTTCAACTTCACCCCTAATCATTCCAGGTCTGCAAGCCTGTGGCTCATGAATGTAAGCCGTGCTTATAAGCAATGCACCTTTTTACCTTATAATTATGTGATGTTAGAACTAGAGCAAAAGAAAACAAATTTATTCAGGAGACATTTTAAAAACTTAACAAAATGTCTTTTTTTCCCCTCTGCAGCTAATTTGCAATGCAATTTTCAGCTGCTACAATATATTATAAAACTTTAAGAATTGCTTTATTCTCCATTTATTCAACACACTGCAGCTGGTGTCTTCGTGTAAATGCCTAATTTAAAATTAAATTAGGTAGGTTAAATATACATGGCACCGTGTGGCAGCAGTGTTTGGAATAATATTTATAACAATGTTATGAAACACACAAATAGGCTCAGCACTGAATATAATTCTCTTTAAAGTTACAAATCATTAGCTGGGTGCACATAGCTGGGGTTACTGCATACCCCCCATATATATGTAGCAAAAGTTCACACAGAATGCCACAGCACCACAGAATTATCCAAAAGATTATTCCTTTATTTGGAGCAAAACATGCAGCGTTTCGGCCTCACAGGCCTTAATCATGCCTCATCGTGCATGATTAAGGCCTGTGAGGCTGAAACGTTGCATGTTTTGCTCCAAATAAAAGGGATTATCTTTTGGATAATTATGTGGTACTTTGGCATTATGTGTGAACTTTTGCTACATATATAACAAAATTGCATGCTCTATCTGAATCATGAAAGAAAAAATTTGGGTTAAGTATCCCTTTAAAGTTTAAACTAACTCTAATGGGACAGTGTACTGTAAAAATTTTCTCCCCTTTTAATGTGTTCCCACTCCCAGTGATCCATTTTACTTGCTGGAGTGTATTAAATAGGATACGAACAGCTCCTTTAGTTGATTTTGCCTGCTGAAACCGCCACCTATACCAAAAATATCAGAAGTTTAGTAATGGATATATAGAAAAGTTATGTAAACAAGAAGCAGCTGAGGAACTCACACTCCTAGTGGGCAGTGAGAGAGAGAGGTATTTAAATGTTTATTTCAATTGCTCTACTAACTATAATCTAAATATTTTCTGGGTATAAGGGTATTTTAAAATGTAAAATTTGTTCAGATACATTCTACAAGTTGTTGTTTAAGCAAAAACAAGCCTACCTCTATTTTATTGTCTGGGTTTGAGGAAAATAACTACCCTTAAATAATGCTTCAATGAAATATAATCCAGATGAATTGTAAACAGGTTTGAAATTAATTATACTACTAACTGCAGCTGTTATGAAAATTCTACGATGCAAGGGTTGTAGTTCCCAAGCAAGTCTTTCTGTTTGCCTTCTTTGCCAAGTTAAACAGCTATCTATTTCAGGACAAAAAAGTAATAATCAAAAACATTAGACGCATACTACCACAAAGTGTTACGCATACTTCACATTCTAAAGCACATAGTAAAGCTCCTTAATCAAAAAGAAGGATGAAAAAAAGACCCCAAATTAAGATGCCTACAGGAAGTAATGAGGAGCAGATATGTTAATTAGTTTTAAAGGCCTATCATTACTTTGGGTTGACTTGCATATTTGTGTTAATCTGTATTTCTGCATTTGTGGTGTAATGGATCTAGCATCTATATCTTCTCTTCAAATCCAGAATGGCACCTTTATTCAACCTGCATTGTATTTACTGTGGTACTAAAAAACATTTTTATGTGAAGCTTTTATTCACTGTTTTGCATTAGCAATTATCTTTATTATTAGTTGGGGGGTTTGGCTTTTTTTTTTTATACACTAAAAATTATACATTTAAAGGGTTATTATACTGTAGAATGTTCTCGACCTTTAACAAGTTCCCAATGATCCATATTAGTTGCTAGAATGTATTACATTGTTTACAAATAGCTTACTTTCTTATGGTGGTCAGAGTCCACAAAATTCTTCACCCTTGGGAAGTTCATCTCCTGGCCACCAGGAGGAGGCAAAGACTCCCTACACCAGATCTTTAAAGGGCCACTAAACCCAAAATCTTTATTTCATGATTCAGATAGAGAATACAAATAAACATTATAATTTACTTCTATTATTTATTTTGCTTCATTTTTTAGATATCCTTAGTTGAAGAAAAAGCAATGCACATGGGTGAGCCAATCACACGAGGCTTCTATGTGCAGCAACCAATCTGAAGCTACTAAGCATATCTAGATATGCTTTTCAGCAAAGAATATCAAGAGAATAAAACAAATTAGATAATAGAAGTAAATTAGAAAGATGTTTAAAATTGCATTCTCTTTCTAAATCATGAAAGAAAAAAATGTGGGTTTCCTGTCCCTTTAAGTATCCCTCCTTCTTACCTCTCAGGGATAGAGGTGTTCAGGATCAATGGATAGTTCCTGGAAGACAGGGACATAGGAGAGTACTGGTTGTGTAGTGTAAATCTCCTCTCTAGAGTTGTGGTCACAAGCCACAGGGTAGCTGGGATAGTTCCTTTAGCCTCCTCCTGCTGAGCTATGGAGATGTACTTCCTTGTTTTATCTGCTACTGTTAGTGACAATAAAAGATGGTCTCTCTACTGTAACATCAGAATTAATTGTTAGGTAAGATCAGTGGAGGGAACATAACTTGGTGTTTCTTGTCTCACACAGCCTAAAGGCTGATTAAAGCTACATATTGTAAGAACTTTAGAGCCACTTTACATTATTTTTTGTGCACACTCAGGTGAAAGTTTGTGCACACTGGACCTCTAGTTCACATGGTATATAGTGTTTTCATATGGGGACAGTGATTATGTTGGGAAACTGTTTGGGGATTACATTACATTTTATTGTAATATATCTGAGGTGTCTCCATTGCAGCTCCTTTAAATCTTGCCGCTCCGCACTGGCATGGCGCTAACAGAGCTGGATACTGCATTCAGACTGGGAATTTCGGGGAAATGCAGCATTCTACATTACAGCCAGGGGAAAGGAGGAGTTTCTGGTTTTTCACTCTGCATGCAGTTTTTTGGTTAGCTACCTGCCGCTTCCTCTCTCGTAGAGGCCATAGTTGCATCAGGAACACTTCTCCCTTGTTACTTCAGGTACCGGAAGTGGTTATTGGCATCTTTATACAATGAGCAGGGGGTTCTTTGCATAGTGGGTTAATTTTTAGCACACTTTGACACCCTATTTTTTGGAACCCTTGGGGTCAAACAAAATAAAGCAATATGTTTTATAAGGGTTTTTTAGTGGCTTCTATATTGTTTGGGCACACTGACATCCCTTATTACCTTATGTGATTTTAGACATCTTAAGTTTACTATAACAGATATTTCTCTTATTATTTGAGGTGTACCTTATTTCTCTGTGTGTCTCAATCTATATTTGTAAATGAGATTTTGCGACAGACTGATACTGCTGCGGCCGGGCTGCTTGACCCACCTGGTGATATTACTACGGATTGCATTAAATGTTTACTCTGCAAATCGGTTACCGTTTGCCTGTCAGCACAACTATGCAGCTCTTGCTTAAGCTCTGTTCTGCAGTCTTTCAGTTAACCCTAATACTGCAACTCAGACTTGTCCGCCGCCTATCTGTTGCTCAGGGTGGCATTACTGCTTTCTCACCAGATTTTAAAAATCATTTGAAGTCGGCTATCTCTGAGGCTATGGCTAGTATGCCACCATCTAGTAAGCGCAAACACAGGTTTATCATCTTGGAGTGATCTACTTCTACGCAGGCTCAGGTTTCTGATTTAGATTAATCTTTCCTCAGGTTCAGACAAAGAACCAGAGGATACTTCCTTTCAGTTTAAACTTGAGCATTTTTGTTCTCTACTCAAGGAGGTCTTGAAGACTCTAGGATCCCAGGATTCTAAGCTGGTTGATAAGCTGGTTTGGAAATTGGATATAATTTTTAAACCTAAATTCAAGTCAGTTGACATTTTTCTAGGTTTTTTTCTTGGTGTTTTGGAGATTATATCTAAGGAGTGGGACAAACCTGGAGTTCCATTTATTCCGTTGCCTTCCTTTTAAAAGGCTCTTTCCTATACCAGAGTCTAATTTGCAGCTATGGGGTACTGTGTAATGACTCAAAATGCTGTTTAGTCACAGCAGGAATTCGATTTAGATGTGGGTATATTTGTGAACCACAACTGCAGAGGTTAGAAGGGAGATGCAATGAATCTGTGCAGCAGATAGACAAGATTAGGTTCTCAGATGTACTGGAGTGCACAATGTTCTTTTAATTAGGTTGCAAGATAGTTTACGAAGTTCCTTTTAATTAGGATATACAGCTATGCTGGAAGATACAATGTTTCTTTAATTAGGCAGCACAATTGCAAAGAGTGAACAATGTCCCTTTTAATTGAACATCTCAGTTGCAGCAAATGTACAATATCCCTTAGTTAGGATATGCAGCTATGCTAGAATGTACAATGCTCCTTTAATTAGGCAGCATAGTTGCAGAGAGGGTACAATACCCCTTTAATTGAACAGCTCAGTTGCAGCAAGTGTACAATGTCCCTTTAATTAAGATGTTCACTTATACTGAAGAGTTCACTCACCACTTAGATGTGGATCACCCCAAGGAACTGAGTAGGTGGTAGAAAGCTGATGACACGCTGCAAGTTTAGATGCTGATTTGATTCCTTCCGGGGAGCAAGTAAAGGAGACACCGGCGCAGATAGATTGCTGTGTCAGCTGCAGTGTGGAGAAGGAAAGAATACTTAGAATACAGCCAAGGTCATAAGTGAAAAAATAAGTTGCTCTTTTAGATGTGCAGAGCACTGGCAGAGGTTCAGATGTTAGGCAACAATATACCAGTAGCTGGAAGTTGGCTAAGAGCCAGTAAAGCTTTAGGTACAGTCACTTGCTTGTTTAATCAAGCACTGGTGAAATGGTTGCATTCTGTTTTAAAGGTGAGTGACCTCACAAGGTGGGAGGGATTTGAAAAATTCAAATTTTTGGTGGAATTATGTAATAGATTCATGGCATACTGTTCCAAAGGTGGACAGTGCTATATATTACCTTGGCTATACAGACTACAATTCCCCTATCCCTACTGGTTTTCAAACCTGTCCTCAGGCCTCAATAACAGACTACATTTTGAGGATATCTGAACTAGAGCACAGGTGAAACAATCAGCTGATTAGTAAACATGGTTATTTTACCTGCTCTCTCATTCAAGGTAATCCAGAAAACCTGGACTGTTGGGTAGGCCTGAGGACAGGTTTGGAAACCAGTGCCCTAGAGTATTGCACTTCCTTTAAGGAGCCCATGGACAGGAAGGTTGAGTTTTCTTCAGTAGGCTTTTATTCAGGGAGCTCTTTAAACAATCTAGTTTACGAAGAATTATCCTTAGAGGATATTCAAAAAATGCATCCGTTGTTTAAGGTTGGTGAAGCAGTTATTCAGATTATTCGTATTAATGCTGAAAATACGTCAGTTTATTCAGACCTGGATTGGATTCCATCATTTCCATGGTGACAGGTTGCAAGGGAGCATTTTTGCCCCATGATAAAAAGACTAGGCTTAAGGGAAAATCGGGTAATCGTTTTCGCTCCTTTCGCCAGTCTAAAAACCAGGGTTCATCTTCCTCTCAGAAGGCAGATTCTTCCAAGCCCTATTGGTGATCAAATTTAGTCTGGAACCAGTCTAAGCAGGCCAAAATACCTGCCTCCAACATTAAGTCAGCATGAAGGTGTGGCCCCTGATCCAGATTTTTCTACGGTAGGGGGGCAGACTAAGCCTGTTTCGAGAGAAATGGTCTGGATCTGTCAGTAATAGATATTTGTGTGGAGAAATGGGGATAAGGGAGCTGTTAAAAAAGTAATTTGGATATGTGTATAAATTATAACAGAGGTGCAGACCCTATAAAAATATTATCAAAAATTATATGTAGAGAAAGAGAATAAGGATAAGTAATCCTTATGCAAAGATAGGGAATTCAGCACTCTCTACTACACAATAGGAAAAATATACATATCTATATAAATAAATTCCTAAGTGTGTGTGTGTATATATATATATATATATATATATATATATATATATATATATATATATATATATATATATATATATATATATATATATATATATATATATATATATATATATATATATATATATATATATATATAGCCCTCTGTTTACGCCGGGGTTAGGTTCCAGAAGGAATGGTTGTAAATTCAAACCGTTGTAAATTGAAACCCAGTTTATAATGTTAGTCAATGGGAAGTGAGGCAGATAGGTTCCAGGCCCCTCTCAAAATTGTCATAAGTAACATCTAATACATTATTTTTAAAGCTTTGAAATGAAGACTTTAAATGCTAAACAGCATTATAAACCTAATAAAATAATCACACAACACAGACTTCACTTGCATTTTTTTGCAAACAGTTCTATCTATGCATTCCAATCTGGACTGATTTATAGACGGGAAGATCTTGTTCCTTTGAAATCTGCTCGATAGCTCAGGTCTGGTTAAACTGATTAATTTCAGCTTGCTTTGCTTTGCTGCAACACAAGCGGACAGCTCCACCTACTGGCTATTTTAATAAATGCACTGCTTCTCAATGCTTTTCAATAGCAGTCACATGACTGGGAAAAAAAGGTTGTTATTCTGAAACGGTGTAAATTGAACCGTTGTAAAACGAGGGCCACCTGTATGTATGTGTGTGTGTGTAGATAGATAGATAGATAGATAGATAGATATAGAGCTGAGTGTGGAGCCTGGTGGATACAAAGAATAAAAACTTGACAACTTGCATGTGTTCAAAGCACCAATAGTTTTATTTACAGAAAGCAAAAAAATATAAAGATTTCTAATAAAAGCTTGATGTCTAAGAGAGACGTCTCATGGGAAAATTAGTCATTAATATAAGCATGACTTAATAAAGTGGCTTGATATGATAGTGAACCTACAACACCTCTATCAGAGGACAACCCTAAAATTGTATGTTGTATAAGGGTTATGTTGTCATAATGATATACTGAGGATCTATGTAGTACACTTAAACATGAAGCCAAAATAAAACCACAAATAAGTAATAATGCAAAAAGTGACTTACAGGAGAATAATGGTAATCAAACAAGCTACAAAAACATATGCAGCAATCCACTTTATCGAATCTCAAACACAACACCAAAATCAGAGGACATTCCCAAATGAAAGGGTTAACACTGTCATGATATAAACATAGGATCTATGTGTTTAGAGATAGGTATTGTGCAGCAAATTTAAACAGAGTGATACATATTGTTATAAATCAACAACATGAGAAAAAGAAAGCTGACAATCAGTCCTTCCAGACCAGTTGTGAGGAATTCAATCCAGGCAACCACTTGTTTAGCGGAAGGAAAAGAGAGAGGTTTTATTTTGGCTTCATGTTTAAGTGTACTACATAGATCCTCAGTATATCATTATGACAACATAACCCTTATACAACATACAATTTTAGGGTTGTCCTCTGATAGAGGTGTTGTAGGTTCACTATCATATCAAGCCACTTTATTAAGTCATGCTTATATTAATGACTATTTTTCCCATGAGACGTCTCTCTTAGACATCAAGCTTTTATTAGAAATCTTTATATTTTTTTTGCTTTCTGTAAATAAAACTATTGGTGCTTTGAACACATGTAATATATATATATATATATATATATATATATATATATATTTTATTTATATAGATATGTATCTTTTTCCTATTGTGTAGTGGAGAGTGCTGAATTCCCTATCTTTGCATACGGATTACTTATCCTTATTCTCTTTCTCTACATATAATTTTTGATAATAGATATGTGTCCCAAGGCAACAGAATAGGATTTTGGTCACGGCCCCCTTGAGAGAGGTTCATTCTGTCTCACATTTCGAAGAGACCCAGAATCTGCAGGTTATTTCTCATCCTATAGTTCAGTGCATGGAGGTTGTGGGTCTGATGGTGGCAGCATCAGAAGCCATAGCTTTTTTAAAAATTTAATTTATGCCCTCTCCCACTTTGTATGCTGAGTCAGTGGAATGGGGATCATTCCAATCTTTCTCCGATAATTAATCTGGACCCATCAGTCAGAAGGCCTCTGTCCTGTTAGACGTCTCTTGTTCCGATATCTTGAGGGATGGGGTTTCTTTGTCTATCATGGGATATAATCACCACAGATGCCAGGCTGGGGCAGTCTGGGGAGCTCGTCGGGTTCAGGGTGTTTGGTTGTTTCAGTAGGCAAAGCTACCAATAAATGTCTGAAAACTGATTTTAAGTGCTCTCCAGGCGTGACTACTCCTTATTTTTATTCAGTCAGACAATATCATGGTGGTTGCCTACATCAACCATCAGAGGGGTAACCACAGTTTGCTGGCGATGAAGGAGGTTTCTCGCATTTTTTGTTGGGCATAGGTTCAACAGTGCATCATCTCAGCAATTAACATCCCAGGGGTCGACAACTGGGAAGCAGATTATCTGAGTCGCCAGAAATTACACTCAGAAGAATGGTTGCGCAGTCAGGCGGCTTTTCGATCAGTTGATACGCCGTTGGGGATCTCCCAGAGACAGACTTAATGGTGTCCCGCCTAAACCACAAGCTTCCAAGATACGGTTTGAGATTGAGAGATCCTCGGGCAGAGATGATAGACGCTCTGACGCCTCCATGTCCTTATCTAGTTTATCTATTTCCTCTAATTGTCCTTCTACTGAGAGTGGTTGCACAAACTAAACAGGAAAAGACTTTTGAAATTCTAATAGTTCCAGCTTGGCCTTGCAGGACGTGGTTTGCTGATCTAGTTTGGATGTCTAGCTCTCCTCCATGGAGACTTCAACAGCACCCAGACCTACTTTCTCAAGTCCATTCTATCAAAATGTTCAGTATCTTAATTTACACGTTTGGAGATTAAACACAGTTCTTTCTCAGAATTTTTTTCTGATTTGGTGATAGAGACTTTGATTCAGGCTCATAAGCCTGCCACCAGAAAAATGCATCATTAGCTATGGAAAATTTATTTTTCTTGGTGTTTAGATTGCAAGATACGAGGAATTCTAAAATAATTCTATAAATAACCTCAGTTTCTTCAGGATCGCCTGGATAAGGGTTTATCAAGCTAGTACTCTTAAGGATCATATTTGCACTCTTTAATTGGCTTGTCTTCCGGATATTCAGGCATTCGTTCAGGCTCTGGTTAGAATCAGACTTGCAATTAGACCTATTTCTCCACCATGGAGTCTAAATTTGGTTCTTAGAGTTTTACAATATCCCCCATTTGAACGTATGCACTTGTTAGATACAAAAACGGTTGGCTTGGGAGATTCTGATTTTGTTAGCCATTTCCTCAGCTAGAAGAGTTTCAGTGATCTGTTCTTTCTTGTTAATCTCCGTATTAGGAAAACTTATTGCATAATAAGGATGTTGTCAGAGCGTTGATTTTTTTTATTTACAGGCGACTAAAGGTTTTCCCCAATCCTCCAGTCTGTTTGTCTTGTTTTCTGGTAAACGCAAGAGCCAAAAGGCTACTTCTGTTTCTTTAGCTTCTTGGTTAAAGAGTTTGAATTACAGAACTTACTTAGAGGCGGGTCAGCAAATGCCTTCAATGATTAAAGCCCACTCTACACGTTGCTTTTCTACTTCCCGGGCTTTCAATAATGAGGCTTCTGTTGAACAGATTTACCAGGCTGCAACTTCGTCCTCATTGCATACTTTTACCAAATATTATCATTTAGGTGTTTTCGCCTCAGCGGAGGCTGCTTTTGGAAGGAAGGTCTTTCAGGCTGCCTGATAAAATAGTTGCCTGCCTCTACCTTTTTTTTTGTCCCACCCAATTTTCAGTGGACTCCATGGCTTGGGTATTTGTTCCCAGGAGTAAAGGATTTTGTGTACTTTCACCACCATAGAAAGAAAACATAATTTATGCTTACCTGATAAACTAATTTATTTCTTGGTGCTGAGAGTCCACAAACCCACCCACAGCAATCCTGGCTTGCACCACTTTACCCTATTATCATTCTTTCCTCTTCTTTCCTATCCTTGGCTATACATACTACTTGGAGGGAGAGGGAAGTAGAAGAATGCTTCAAAGCTCTGATGTAGGGTGCCTTTGCCGCCTCCTGGTGGCCAGGAGATAAACTTCCCAAGAGTAAAGGATTTTGTGGACTCTCACCACCAAGAAAGAGAAATTATTTTATCAGGTAAGCATAAATTATGTTTTTGTATTCTCTAAATAAAAGCTATATAAACAAGAACTAGCCGAAGCTCAGTAAGGGGTAAGAAAGGCCAGAACTAAAATCTTAACTTTCAGTTGCTCTCTTAAAGTATCAGCTTTTGTGTATAGACAGAGACCATGTAAGCGGGCATTTGGGTATAGAAAAATAGATGAGATAAGGAGGTATGCTCTTTCTGTAAGCTCAACCCATTTGAATGTCCAATAACAACTATTTAATATACAAAATTACATCTAAAGGAGCGATTTCCCATATTTTTTTATACTCTGTAGCCGGTATAACAAGTAATTTGAAAAATGTTAAGGGCAAATCAATTCAGTACAGTGTCCCTGTACAGACAAAGACAAGATCCTTCACAACAGAATGTGCAAGACTTAGTGATAGTAAATTCTAGTATTTCAAAAGCGCTAGGTTTTACCATCACTATAAATAAATGCTACCTTCATTCATGAGATTTTTTTTAAAAAGTGTTTTCTCTTGTTAAGTGTATCCAGTCCACGGATCATCCATTACTTATGGGATATTAACTCCTCCCCAACAGGAAGTGCAAGAGGATTCACCCAGCAGAGCTGCTATATAGCTCCTCCCCTAACTGCCATTACCAGTCATTCTCTTGCACCCAACAAATAGATAGGATGTGTGAGAGGACTGTGGTGATTATACTTAGTTTCATACCTTCAATCAAAAGTTTGTTATTTTATAATAGCACCGGAGTGTGTTATTCCTTCTCTGGTAGAATTTGAAGAAGAATCTACCTGAGTTTTTCTATGATTTTAGCCGGAGTAGTTAAGATCATATTGCTGTTTCTCGGCCATCTGAGGAGAGGTAAACTTCAGATCAGGGGACAGCGGGCAGATTAATCTGCAAAGAGGTATGTAGCAGCTTATTATTTTCTGACAATGGAATTGATGAGAAAATTCTGCCATACCGATATAATGTAAACTCAGCCTTAAATGCAGTAGCAGCAACTGGTATCAGGCTGTCATGTATGTATATTTTACACTTCAGTATTCTGGGGAATGGCACTTCACTGGAATTATACTGTATGCATAAAACTTTAGCCTAATTTGCAGGGACTAGCAACAGGCTTTTTAATAACACTCAATTTATTAATGTTAAACGTTTTTTGCTGGCATGTAAAATCGTTTAATTTTCTGAGGTACTGGGTGAAAAAATGTTTTGGGCACTATTTTTTTCCACTTGGCAGTCGTTTTATTTAATTTATGACAGTTTACTGATCTCTCTCACTGTTATGTTATGTTAGTTATCCTTTGCTAATGGGAGAAATCCTTTGCTAAAATTGTGTTTTTTACAAAGATTTGATGCTATAACTTTTCAGTTTATTAATTTTCAACTGTCATAACTTTTTCTGTGCTTCTTATAGGCACAGTACGTTTTCATATTATAGTAAATTACTTGAAAAGTATTTCCAAGTTGCTAGTTTATTTGCTAGTGTGTTAAACATGTCTGATTCAGAGGAATATATCTGTGCTATATGTGCTAAAGCCAAAGTGGAGCCCAATAGAAATTTATGTACTAACTGTATTGATGCTACTTTAAATAAAAGTCAATCTGTACAAATTGAACATATTTCACCAAACAACGAGGGGAGAGTTATGCCGACTAACTCGCCTCACGTGTCAGTACCTGCATCTCCCGCTCGGGAGGTGCGTGATATTGTAGCGCCGAGTACATCTGGGCGGCCATTACAAATCACATTACAGGATATGGCTACTGTTATGACTGAAGTTTTGGCTAAATTACCAGAACTAAGAGGTAAGCGTGATCACTCTGGGGTGAGAACAGAGTGCGCTGATAATATTAGGGCCATGTCAGACACTGCGTCACAATTTGCAGAACATGAGGACGGAGAGCTTCATTCTGCGGGTGACGGTTCTGATCCAAACAAACTGGATTCAGATATTTCAAATTTTAAATTTAAGCTGGAAAACCTCCGTGTATTACTAGGGGAGGTGTTAGCGGCTCTGAATGATTGTAACACAGTTGCAATACCAGAGAAAATGTGTAGGTTGGATAAATATTTTGCGGTACCGGCGAGTACTGACGTTTTTCCTATACCTAAGAGACTTACTGAAATTGTTACTAAGGAGTGGGATAGACCCGGTGTGCCGTTCTCACCCCCTCCGATATTTAGAAAGATGTTTCCAATAGACGCCACCACACGGGACTTATGGCAAACGGTCCCTAAGGTGGAGGGAGCAGTTTCTACTTTAGCTAAGCGTACCACTATCCCGGTGGAGGATAGCTGTGCCTTTTCAGATCCAATGGATAAAAAGTTAGAGGGTTACCTTAAGAAAATGTTTGTTCAACAAGGTTTTATATTGCAACCTCTTGCATGCATTGCGCCTGTCACGGCTGCAGCAGCATTTTGGTTTGAGTCTCTGGAAGAGACACTTGAATCAGCTCCATTAGATGATATTACACACAAGCTTAAAGCCCTTAAGTTAGCTAACTCATTTATTTCAGATGCCGTAGTACATTTAACTAAACTTACGGCTAAGAATTCCGGATTCGCCATTCAGGCACGCAGAGCACTGTGGCTAAAATCCTGGTCAGCTGACGTTACTTCTAAATCTAAATTGCTTAATATACCTTTCAAAGGGCAGACCTTATTCGGGCCCGGGTTGAAAGAAATTATCGCTGACATTACAGGAGGTAAAGGCCATGCCCTGCCTCAAGACAGAGCCAAACCTAAGGCTAGACAGTCTAATTTTCGTTCCTTTCGTAATTTCAAAGCAGGAGCAGCATCAACTTCCTCTGCACCAAAATAGGAAGGAGCTGTTGCTCGCTACAGACAAGGCTGGAGACCTAACCAGTCCTGGAACAAGGGCAAGCAGGCCAGGAAACCTGCTGCTGCCCCTAAGACAGCATGAATCGAGGGCCCCCGATCCGGGAACGGATCTAGTGGGGGGCAGACTTTCTCTCTTCGCCCAGGCTTGGGCAAGAGATGTCCAGGATCCCTGGGCGTTAGAGATCATATCTCAGGGATACCTTCTAGACTTCAAATTCTCTCCCCCAAGAGGGAGATTTCATCTGTCAAGGTTGTCAACAAACCAAATAAAGAAAGAGGCGTTTCTACGCTGCGTACAAGATCTTTTATTAATGGGAGTGATCCATCCGGTTCCGAGGTCGGAACAAGGACAAGGGTTTTACTCAAATCTGTTTGTGGTTCCCAAAAAAGAGGGAACTTTCAGGCCAATCTTGGATTTAAAGATCCTAAACAAATTCCTAAGAGTTCCATCGTTCAAAATGGAAACTATTCGGACAATTTTACCCATGATCCAAAAGGGTCAGTACATGACCACAGTGGATTTAAAGGATGCTTACCTTCACATACCGATTCACAAAGATCATTACCGGTATCTAAGGTTTGCCTTTCTAGACAGGCATTACCAGTTTGTAGCTCTTCCATTCGGATTGGCTACGGCTCCGAGAATCTTCACAAAGGTTCTGGGTGCTCTTCTGGCGGTACTAAGACCGCAAGGAATTGCGGTAGCTCCGTACCTAGACGACATTCTGATACAAGCTTCAAGCTTTCAAACTGCCAAGTCTCATACAGAGTTAGTACTGGCATTTCTAAGGTCGCATGGATGGAAGGTGAACGAAAAGAAGAGTTCTCTCTTTCCACTCACAAGAGTTCCCTTCTTGGGGACTCTTATAGATTCTGTAGAAATGAAGATTTACCTGACAGAAGACAGGTTAACAAAGCTTCAAAATGCATGCCGTGTCCTTCATTCCATTCAACACCCGTCAGTAGCTCAATGCATGGAGGTGATCGGCTTAATGGTAGCAGCAATGGACATAGTACCCTTTGCACGCCTACATCTCAGACCGCTGCAATTGTGCATGCTAAGTCAGTGGAATGGGGATTACTCAGACTTGTCCCCTACTCTGAATCTGGATCAAGAGACCAGAAATTCTCTTCTATGGTGGCTTTCTCGGCCACATCTGTCCAGGGGGATGCCATTCAGCAGGCCGGACTGTACAATTGTAACAACAGACGCCAGCCTACTAGGTTGGGGCGCTGTCTGGAATTCTCTGAAGGCGCAGGGACAATGGAATCAGGAGGAGAGTCTCCTACCAATAAACATTCTGGAATTGAGAGCAGTTCTCAATGCCCTTCTGGCTTGGCCCCAGTTAACAACTCGGGGGTTCATCAGGTTTCAGTCGGACAACATCACGACTGTAGCTTACATCAACCATCAGGGAGGGACAAGAAGCTCCCTAGCAATGATGGAAGTATCAAAGATAATTCGCTGGGCAGAGTCTCACTCTTGCCACCTGTCAGCAATCCACATCCCGGGAGTGGAGAACTGGGAGGCGGATTTCTTAAGTCGTCAGACTTTTCATCCGGGGGAGTGGGAACTTCATCCGGAGGTCTTTGCCCAAATACTTCGACGTTGGGGCAAACCAGAGATAGATCTCATGGCGTCTCGACAGAACGCCAAGCTTCCTCGTTACGGGTCCAGATCCAGGGATCCGGGAGCGGTTCTGATAGATGCTTTGACAGCACCTTGGACCTTCGGGATGGCTTATGTGTTTCCACCCTTCCCGATGCTTCCTCGATTGATTGCCAGAATCAAACAGGAGAGAGCATCAGTGATTCTAATAGCGCCTGCATGGCCACGCAGGGCTTGGTATGCAGATCTAGTGGACATGTCATCCTGTCCACCTTGGTCGCTACCTCTGAAACAGGACCTTCTGATCCAGGGTCCCTTCAAACATCAAAATCTAATTTCTCTGAAGCTGACTGCTTGGAAATTGAACGCTTGATTTTATCAAAACGTGGTTTTTCTGAGTCAGTTATTGATACCTTAATACAGGCTAGGAAGCCTGTTACCAGAAAGATTTACCATAAGATATGGCGCAAATACTTATATTGGTGCGAATCCAAGAGTTACTCATGGAGTAAGGTTAGGATTCCGAGGATATTGTCTTTTCTACAAGAAGGTTTAGAAAAGGGTTTATCCGCTAGTTCCTTAAAGGGACAGATTTCAGCTCTGTCCATTCTTTTACACAAACGTCTGTCAGAAGTTCCGGACGTTCAAGCTTTTTGTCAGGCTTTAGCTAGGATCAAGCCTGTGTTTAAAACTGTTGCTCCACCATGGAGTTTGAACTTAGTTCTTAATGTTTTACAGGGGGTTCCGTTTGTACCCCTTCATTCCATTGATATCAAGTTGTTATCTTAGAAAGTTCTGTTTTTAATGGCGATTTCCTCGGCTCGAAGAGTCTCTGAGTTATCTGCCTTACATTGTGATTCTCCTTATCTGATTTTTCATTCAGACAAGGTAGTTCTGCGTACTAAACCTGGGTTCCTACCTAAGGTGGTCACTAACAGGAATATCAATCAAGAGATTGTGGTTCCATCTTTGTGTCCTAATCCTTCTTCGAAAAAGGAACGTCTGCTACACAATCTAGATGTAGTCCGTGCCCTGAAATTTTATCTACAGGCAACTAAGGATTTTCGACAAACGTCTTCCCTGTTTGTCGTTTATTCTGGTCAGAGGAGAGGTCAAAAAGCTTCGGCTACCTCTCTCTCCTTTTGGCTTCGTAGCATAATACGGTTAGCCTATGAGACTGCTGGACAGCAGCCTCCTGAAAGAATTACAGCACATTCTACTAGAGCTGTGGCTTCCACTTGGGCCTTTAAAAATGAGGCTTCTGTTGAACAGATTTGCAAGGCTGCAACTTGGTCTTCTCTTCATACTTTTTCCAAATTTTACAAATTTGACACTTTTGCTTCTTCGGAGGCTGTTTTTGGGAGAAAGGTTCTTCAGGCAGTGGTTCCTTCCGTATAAAGAGCCTGCCTGTCCCTCCCGTCATCCGTGTACTTTAGCTTTGGTATTGGTATCCCATAAGTAATGGATGATCCGTGGACTGGATACACTTAACAAGAGAAAACATAATTTATGCTTGCCTGATAAATTTATTTCTCTTGTAGTGTATCCAGTCCACGGCCCGCCCTGTCACTTTAAGGCAGGTAATTTTTCCATTAAACTACAGTCACCACTGCACCCTATGGTTTTCCTTTCTCTGCATGTTTTCGGTCGAATGACTGGTAATGGCAGTTAGGGGAGGAGCTATATAGCAGCTCTGCTGGGTGAATCCTCTTGCACTTCCTGTTGGGGAGGAGTTAGTATCCCATAAGTAATGGATGATCCGTGGACTGGATACACTACAAGAGAAATAAATTTATCAGGTAAGCATAAATTATGTTTTTTTACTAATTTCCAGTGACTTCTCTTCAGTCCATGAATGAGACCTTACAGCATCAACTAGAGGAATCTCACAGAGGACTGGAATCTCTGCAGAGTAAAAATGAAGAACTCTTGAAGATTATCGATTCCCAGAAGGAAGAAAATAGGAAGTTTGCTCGGAGGATCCAGGAGAAGGAGCAGGAGCTGCTTCAAATTCATCAGCAGAATGAAATTGCAGCTACTAAAGCTAAGCTAGGCAAGTAATATTCACAGCACTGGGACAAATGTGTGGATTATAGCATACAGCGCCCTTTCTCAGGGTTTACCTTAAGCAATTTTATCCTGCGGTTACTCAATTATGTTAAAGGGACGGTCAACACCAGAATTTTTGTTGTTTTAAAAGATAGATAATCCCTTAATTACCCATTCCCCAGTTTTGCATAACCAACACAGTTATAATTATACACGTTTTACCTCTGTAATTACCTTGTATCTAAGCCTCAGCAGACTTCCCCCTTATTTCAGTTCTTTTGACAGACTTGCATTTTAGCCAATCAGAACTGTCTCCATGGTAAATTCACGTGCATGAGCTCAATGTTATCTATATGAAACACATGAACTAATGCCATCTAGTGGTGAAAAACTATCAAAATGCATTTAGATTAGAGGCGGCCTTCAAGGTCTAAGAAATTAGCTTTCAGCTAAGAATACCCAGAGAACAAAGCAAAATTGGTGATAAAAGTACATTGGAAAGTTGTTTAAAATTGCATGACCTATCTGAATCATGAAAGGTGGGGTTTTTTGGGGGGTTTTTTTTTTTACTTGACTGTCCCTTTAAATGTGTTTAAAGTTGGGATTAATGTTTTTTTGCCATATAGAGCAGCTACAGCTATGTATGATTACACAGCTTTTAGTGATGTTTGATCTTCAATAACTGTTTATCTTTTTATGTCGGCTTGAAGTTATACAGTCAGGGATGTTTTGTTTCCTTTAAAATTATATATTCAGTTTATGTAGTTCACAATCTTGAGAACAATTAAAATCTCCAGACATAGGATATGATTGATATGAGAAAAAAAATATTTGTTTTCGAGATAGTAAATAGATTTGGTTTAATCTGATTGTTTTTTGCTTTTTTTAGATATAGATGAAACTTTGGGGAAGATAAAAAGTGTTGAGTTTAAGTTGGAAGCTTCTGAAAAGGAAAACCAGATTTTAGGAATAACCTTCAGGCAGCGAGATGCAGAAGTGAGCAGACTTCGTGATCTTACCAGGTAACACCTGTTGTGTGTTTTTTTTATTTATTTTTTTATTTTGTTATTTCTTTGAGACCTAAAATTAAAGATGTTGAAGAAAAGTGTAGAACTGAGGTGTCCACAGAATAGACACATAACCATATATCAAAGAGAAGGGGGCCCAATGGCACTACTATATAATAAAAGGGACCTACTGTGAAGATAAGTTGACTGAAAGGAGGTATAACTACTACCTTTCAAATGTAGTTAAGTATAATGCACAATAGGTGCTGTGTACTAGCTACTAATTTCACAAAAAGGTGGTACAAGACCACCAAAAATTGTACACTTGGTAAGCACTCAATGTCCCTAGAGTGAACTAGAATAAATGAGCTATAGATGGTGGATATACAGGAGAATAAACTTAAAATGTAACTTTTATTAGGGCATTTAAAATAATGGAAAAACAAAACGCATTAAAACCACAGGAAGAGATTTTAACCTAAATCGAGGTTAGATGGTGCGGGTGACTATATTACAATTTGTAAATAGCAATTCACAGTGATATGATCCCCTTAAAAAATTAAATTGAAAATTATGTAATAGTTATATCACAGAGGACCTAGGATGTGGATGTTAATCCATAGTCCTCAGAAAAATAACTTACTTTTTATTTTCTATATTGGTTATATATCTAAGGGAATCCCTAATAAAAAGACTGTCAGGTAGAATAAGGATATAACATCATTCAAAATACAAAGTGATTATGGCACATTGTGATGTCCCATGTACAGAACAAGTTATAACTCTTTCTTTTCCAATCAGATTGAAATGATTTTAGTTGATCTTGGAATATTCTGACTGATAAAGTTTTGCTATCTCATTATAATTATATATAGATTAATCCTTCATTGTTATAAATATCCTACACCCCGATACTATCACACACGTAGAATATATTATAAGAATAGGTTATTCAATAGTATACCTATATTCAACTATATTGTGAATATTTGTTTTGGTACCAGTTGCTTTGTGTCAGTATATATGAATAAGATCACAGTTGCCCGTGTCTAATTAGATGTATTTTCAAATATAGGATTGTGGAACTTGTATAATATAATTAACTTTTTCAGCAAATAATATACATCCTTGAATCAAATCCTTTATTGGGACTAAGTATTTTGTCTGGTACAATAGTGTTGGTAAATTTAAATCCAGGCCATACTATAGATTTAAAGTATTTCTAGTGTGCTATATTTCAACTCTATTATTCTAAGATTAGCAGCTGGAAGTGATCTTGTTCCTTTGCACTTTAAGTTGAACTTATTCTTGTTCTAATGCGAATCAAGTATAAATAATCATGGTTACTATTAGATAATTGGATAAAGTTCTATAAAAACATATAAAACCTAGCGTGCTAATTTGCATGTATATATCAGGTGTTTGATATATTGTTATTATTTATACTAAGCACTATTCCCAGTTCTGAATAATAAATATAGAATGCAAAACAGGGTTACTGATATAGATTTAACCCCAGTAATTCGTATTGCATGCTAATCTTTTTAAATAATACTGTCTAGAAATGCTACGTCGAGCGGTTCTATAGGTAACCCGTCATAACCTCTATAATAGTGTAACATTGGTTACTGCAGTTTACATCTAAAACGTTTGAGTAATACTAGAGACTGCAGAGGATCAACGTATTAAATTATTGTTTAGAGTTAAATTCCTGCTTAAATTAAAAAGAAGAGTGAGAGCCCATTTCACTCCCAACCTCCCCTGACATGTTTCGCCGAGTGAATCGGCTTTCTCAAAGGGTTTACGGATGTTCCATTATGGCGGGTATTTTTCTTTCATGTAATTAGCAAGAGTCCATGAGCTAGTGACGTATGGGATATACATTCCTACCAGGAGGGGCAAAGTTTCCCAAACCTCAAAATGCCTATAAATACACCCCTCACCACACCCACAATTCAGTTTTACAAACTTTGCCTCCGATGGAGGTGGTGAAGTAAGTTTGTGCTAGATTCTACGTTGATATGCGCTCCGCAGCAAGTTGGAGCCCGGTTTTCCTCTCAGCGTGCAGTGAATGTCAGAGGGATGTGAGAAGAGTATTGCCTATTTGAATGCAGTGATCTCCTTCTACGGGGTCTATTTCATAGGTTCTCTGTTATCGGTCGTAGAGATTCATCTCTTACCTCCCTTTTCAGATCGACGATATACTCTTATATATACCATTACCTCTGCTGATTCTCGTTTCAGTACTGGTTTGGCTATCTGCTATATGTAGATGAGTGTCTTGGGGTAAGTAAGTCTTATTTTCTGTGACACTCCAAGCTATGGTTGGGCACTTTGTTTATAAAGTTCTAAATATATGTATTCAAACATTTATTTGCCTTGACTCAGAATGTTCAACTTTCCTTATTTTCAGACAGTCAGTTTCATATTTGGGATAATGCATTTTT
>NW_026513070.1:377500-475000 GCF_027579735.1 Bombina bombina
GTAAAATCCAACAACTTTATTCTTTGTGTTAAAAACTAAATATATGCAGCGCAGCACACTATCCTATGATTAAGTGCTGCATTGCACGAAACATGTTAGGACTCCGCTCCCCTTTCCATCTGTGATACCTGCATTGTGCTGTGCTGTGCTGCACGGCATATATTTTGTTTTTAACACAAAGAATAAAGTTGTTGGATTTTACCCCACGATTTTGGAGTGCTGCTTCTTTCTATTTCTATTTTTTCTTCTCCAGCCTATAGCGTGCATTGTTCCTGTAACCACTGCAGCTTCCTTTTGGTTTGAGGCTCTGGAAGAGGCTCTTCAGGTGGAGACCCACTAGATGATATTCTGGACAGAATTAGGGCTCTTAAGCTAGCTAATTCTTTCATTACAGACGCCGCTTTTCATCTAGCTAAGTTAGCGGCAAAGAATTCCGGTTTTGCCATTTTAGCGCGTAGAGCATTATGGCTTAAGTCCTGGTCGGCTGATGTGTCATCAAAGTCTAAGCTTTTTTTTTTTTTTATTTAATTAAATTTTTATTGAGGTTGTGCAAACAGAATACAATTTATGAAAAATAATCAGATATATATGATACAGTATAATGTTTCTGCATACATAAAGACAGATTACATTCCTATCAAAGGCAACGTTATACAAAGAACTGGAACCTCTTTTTATTTTTTCCATATTCTGGACAAGATGAGTTTCCTCACTTAATACTAAGGCACCTTCTATATTTACAGTAGGAGAGGAAAGTGGGAGATGCGAACGATCCTATAAAAACAGAGTAAATAAACACTTATGCTATTAGGTAATATTAACAATGGTGGGATCCTCTCTAGGGTTGAAAAATGCGGTAAGACATGTAGGTATAATGCAATAATCGGCATATACATAAACAAACATGATAAACAGCGAATAGCAACAAAGAGGTCACCCGTTAAATATTTAAAGAGCATAATAGAATATAACGGTATGGTGCAATATATAAGGCATGGCGACTTAGAATGGGATGGCAATTAGTTTGTCAGACATTAAATACAGTAAAGGCGCCATTCTCTTGCTAACCTAATATGATATGAGATATAGATATGGAATAATATTATTGATGCGGTATGAGCAAGATAAACCGCATAGTAAATTCTCCTAGATTGGGAGACTTTTTGCAGGGGTTGGTGGGGGGGAGGTGGAAGTTAGAATATAGTAAATAATTAAATAGGAAGTATGTTTCATATGATGGTATCCATTAATTTAGTAGTCATACTGAGGATATTGAGAGAGAAAAGGGCAGCCTTATTTATGAGCAGATATCTATCACTACACTTTCAAATATAGTTACGAGCTTGCACCTAGCTGGAATGAAAGGAAGGAGGGCTGTGCTGCCCCGGCCGCTGGCAGCCCAACCCCCATATATTAATATCAGTGGTGTTATCCTAAAGGCTTGGGATAGGAATACAACGGAAAATTGAACTAGGGAACCTGTACGCTACAGGAAGCAATATTAAAAGAAAACGGGGTGTGTATAAAGGAGATATACTCAGCTGGCTAATATGAATGAATGGTATCCTACGAACTAGATAAGTTTATACTGTTAGGTAAGGTGGGGCAGACTTGCTGGGCCTATGGCTCTTATCTGCCGTCAATATCTATGTTTCTATGTTTCTAATGATCAGTCCCGCTGGCCTAAGTAGGTCAAAAACAAGGTATCAGTATATCTAAGGATATATGTAGGATAGCATCTAAGATAAACATGTACAGATAACTTAGCATTTAGACTCCCCCAGCATTCTGGCAGGTGCACCTAAAACAGTAGGCAATTATTACAGAAAGCAGAACTCTGTACAAAACATAAAGTAGGATGGCTCTGCGTTAGAAAGCCACCTATGGATGGACATGGTAATCTGGGGAGTGATGAGTTCTGGAATATAAGGTGCTGTAAACATGCGAGGAAGGTTGTCAAAACCTGTAAATAGGGTAAGAGCCTTTACCAAATATTGCCACTAAGATAGAAGACCAATACGTTCTACATACAAAAGCAGGCTAAAATATAAAGGCATGCAGGGTCCCCATATCAAAATACCTATAACTAGGTCAAAATATCTAAATGCTTATGCGGGCTGTATAGTGTGTTCTCAAGGTGGCTAGGTTTTGTAAGCGGTAGAAAGCATCTGATCAACTAGCACTAAGTTATATGTATAATTTATGAGAAGCAGCCATCATCAAAATACACAAGATTGGCGACAGTATGAGATAGTAAGTATTAGTCCCTGCAGCTTAGAATGTATACAGTAATGCAGGCTTTAACAGAGACTCAGTTTAAGCAAATAAAAGTATACTGTCACCAAAAGGTTCATCCATATGATATCTATCCCACTCCGGTCTTAAGATGGTGCGGGGAGACTCCCCAATCCCCATCACATTGATACAGGGCATCTGAAACTGTGGGAGAGATATCGGTGTTACCGCTAACATCGTTAGGGCTTCTGAAGGAACACAGTAGGAGAGGGGCTGCAAGTTTGTCCTTTGTAGCGCTGTGCTCAGCCATAGCCCACTGCACAGCTGGTTCTGGAGTAAACTCACAAAGTTGTCTCATCTGGAGGAACACGCTACTTCCATTCTGCTTCACTACCCTCAAATGGAGTGCCTTATGTCGATCCGGGAGGTCCGCCGGCGCTGCTCTCATTATTGAAGATGTTTGCAGTGAGAGGTCTATGCTGAGAGCCTTTACTATTAGATGACCAAGGTAAGAATGGCTCGTGATGGTCTTCCCATCTTCTCTTCCGTTACCTCGCTGCCAGTTTACTGTCTCCCTCTGTCGCGGTTGGTAAAGTTCACAGGCAATATTCTGTGTGGGCTTCGCTGTCTGCTGTGACTCAGGGTTAGTCAATTCAGCTGCCTCCCAAGTCGTCTGCCTGGCCTCAGGATGTAATATTGAGGTGACAGCCGGAGTTGCCTGGGCAGTGCGGTGTATTTTGGCACTTACACTTTTTTCCAACATTTCCTCCAAGCACCCCTCCAGGCGTAGAAAATGTGTGTTAAATAGGCATTGTAGCGCTTCAAGAAAGGTATGGTTGAAAAGCGCCATTGCGT
The DNA here is from genome assembly GCF_027579735.1 of Bombina bombina. Taxonomy (NCBI): domain Eukaryota; kingdom Metazoa; phylum Chordata; class Amphibia; order Anura; family Bombinatoridae; genus Bombina; species Bombina bombina. The sequence continues at coordinate 380,591 of NW_026513070.1, forward strand.
TAGTATTCCGTTGCTTCCCCTGTAGAATCTTAAAAATGGCTGCTCCACTCAGCCTACGCAGGCCAGTCTCATTTGTGAAGCGGAATTCTGCTATTTGCAGGCGTTCTCTAGTTCTCAGATTCTACATTTAGGATCTCTGATTCTCTGGCTATAAGATATTTTGGCAGTTAGGCTGATTTGAGCAATTTATTGCATAGTTATAGATGAAAAGTTGCTAGAGATATACTAGCATGCGACTGCTCAGTGTCCGCGTTGGCTCCGCCCCCCCAAAGTCTAAGCTTTTGACCATCCCTTTCAAAGGTAAGACCCTATTCGGGCCTGAACTGAAGGAGATAATTTCAGACATCACTGGAGGGAAGGGTCATGCCCTCCCTCAGGATAAGTCAAATAAGATGAGGACCAAACAAAATATTTTTCATTCCTTTCGAAACTTCAAGGGTGGTCCCGCTTCCTCTTCCCCTACTGCAAAGCAAGAGGGGAACTTTGCTCAATCCAAGCCAGTCTGGAGACCTAACCAGGCTTGGAACAAGGGTAAACAGGCCAAGAAGCCTGCTGCTGACACTAAGACAGCATGAAGGGGTAGCCTCCGATCCGGGACCAGATCTAGTAGGGGGCAGACTCTCTCTCTTTGCTCAGGCCTGGGCAAGAGACGTTCAGGACTCCTGGGCAGTAGAAATTGTAACCCAGGGGTATCTTCTAGATTTCAAGGATTCTCCTCCAAGGGGGAGATTCCAACTTTCTCAATTGTCTGTAAACCAGACAAAAGAGAGGCGTTCTTATGCTGTGTAGAAGACCTTTTTTCCATGGGAGTGATCTGCCCAGTTCCAAAAGCAGAACAGGGGCAAGGGTTCTCCAATCTGTTTGTGGTTCCCAAAAAAGAGGGAACCTTCAGACCAATTCTAGATCTCAAGATCCTAAACCAATTCCTAAAAGTTCCATCCTTCAAGATGGAGACCATTCGGACTATTGTACCAATGATCCAGGAGGGTCAATATATGACCACCATAGACTTAAAGGATGCGTATCTACATATTCCTGTCCACAAAGATCATCACCGGTTCCTCAGGTTTGCTTTTCTGGACAAGCATTACCAGTTTGTGGCTCTTCCCTTCGGGTTGGCCACGGCGCCAAGAGTCTTCACAAAGGTGCTAGGGTCCCTTCTGGCGGTCCTAAGGCCGCAGGGCATAGCAGTGGAGCCTTATCTAGACGACATCCTAATTCAAGCGTTGACTTTCCAACTAGCCAAGTCTCACATGGACTTAGTGTTGTCCTTTCTAAGATCTCATGGGTGGAAGGTGAACGTAAAAAAGAGTTCTCTTTTCCCTCTCACAAGAGTTTCATTTCTAGGGACTCTGATAGACTCGGTGGACATGAAAATATTTCTGACGGAGGTCAGGAAATCAAAAATTTTGACCACCTGATGAGCTCTTCATTCCATTCCTCGGCCGTCAGTGGCTCAGTGTATGGAGGTAATCGGTTTAATGGTAGCGGCTATGGACATAGTTCCATATGCTCGCTTACATCTCAGACCACTGCAACTATGCATGCTCAATCAGTGGAATGGGGATTATGCAAATTTATCTCCTCAGATAAATCTGGATCAAGAGAACAGAGACTCTCTTCTTTGGTGGTTGTCACAGGATCATCTGTCCAAGGGAATGTGTTTCCGCAGGCCAGCGTGGGTCATAGTGACGACGGACGCCAGCCTATTGGGCTGGGGTGCAGTCTGGAATTCCCTGACAGCACAGGGTTTGTGGACTCAGGAGGAGGCCCTCCTACCGATAAATATTCTGGAATTAAGAGCGATATTCAATGCTCTTCAGGCGTGGGCTCAGCTGGCTTCGGCCGGATTCATCAGATTTCAGTCGGACAACATCACGAGTGTAGCTTATATCAATCATCAGGGGGGAACAAGGAGTTCCTTAGCGATGATAGAAGTTTCCAGGATAATCCGATGGGCAGAGACTCACTCTTGCCATCTATCAGGGATCTATATCCCAGGGGTAGAGGACAGGGAGGCAGATTTTCTAAGTCGTCAGACTTTTCATCCGGGGGATTGGGAGCTCCATCCGGAGGTGTTTGCTAAACTGGTTCAGCTTTGGGGCACACCAGAATTGGATCTGATGGCGTCTTGTCAGAACGCCAAACTTCCTCATTACGGATCCAGGTCAAGGGATCCTCAGGCAGTACTGATAGATGCTCTAGCAGTACCCTGGTCGTTCAACCTGGCTTATGTGTTTCCACCTTTCCCTCTCCTTCCACGTCTGATTGCCAGAATCAAACAGAAGAGAGCTTTGGTGATTTTGATAGCGCCTGCGTGGCCACACAGGACTTGGTATGCAGACCTGGTGGACATGTCATCTCTGCCACCATGGACTCTAAGACAGGACCTTCTGATTCAAGGTCCGTTCAAGCATCCAAATCTAATTTCTCTGCAACTGACTGCTTGGAGATTGAACGCTTGATTTTATCAAAGCGGGGTTTCTCTGAGTCGGTCATAGATACCTTGATTCAGGCTCGAAAGCCTGTCACCAGGAAAAACTATCATAAGATATGGCGTAAATATCTTTGTTGGTTCGAATCCAAAGGCTACTCATGGAGTAAGATCAGGATTCCTAGCATTTTGTCCTTTCTTCAAGAAGGATTGGAGAAAGGATTGTCAGCTAGTTCCTTAAAAGGACAGATATCTGCTTTGTCTATTCTATTGCACAAGCGTCTGGCAGATGTCCCAGACGTTCAGGCTTTTTGTCAGGCTTTAGTTAGAATCAAGCCTGTGTTTAAACCTGTTGCTCCGCCATGGAGTCTAAATTTAGTTCTTAAAGTTCAGGGGGTTTTGTTTGAACCCATGCATTCCATAGATATTAAGCTTCTATCTTGGAAAGTTCTGTTTCTAGTTGCTAGCTCTTCAGCTCGAAGAGTTTCTGAAATATCTGCATTACAATGCGACTTCCCTTATCTTGTTTTCCATGCTGATAAGGTGGTTTTGCGTACCAAACCTGGGTTCCTCCCTAAGGTTGTTACTAACAGGAATATTAATCAGGAGATTGTTGTTCCTTCTCTGTGTCCTAATCCTTCTTCTAAGAAGGAACGTTTATTGCACAACTTGGACGTGGTTCGTGCTTTGAAGTTCTCTTTGCAGGCAACCAAAGATTTTTGTCAAACATCTTCTTTGTTTGTTGTCTATTCTGGTAAACGTAGGGGTCAAAAGGCTACGGCTACCTCTCTTTCCTTTTGGCTGAAAAGCATCATCCGTTTGGCTTACGAGACTGCTGGACAGCAGCCTCCTGAAAGAATTACTGCTACTGCTCACTCTACTAGAGCGGTGGCTTCCACATGGGCTTTTAAAAATGATGCTTCTGTTGATCAGATTTGTAAGGCTGCGACTTGGTCTTCGCTTCATTTACCTTTTCCAAATTTTACAAATTTGATACTTCTTCGGAGGCTATTTTTTGGGAGAAAAGTTTTGCAAGCAGTGGTGCCTTCCGTTTAGGCTCCTGTCTTGTCCCTCCCTTCATCCGTGTCATAAAGCTTTGGTATTGGTATCCCACAAGTAAGGATGAAACAGTGGACTCGGTACATCTTGCAAAAGAAAACAAAATTCATGCTTACCTGATAAATTTCTTTCTTTTGCGATGTACCGAGTCCACGGCCCGCCCTGTCTATTCAAGACACATAGTATTTTTTATTGAAAACTTCAGTCACCTCTGCACCTTATAGTTTCTCCTTTTTCTTCCTTGGCCTTCGGTCGAATGACTGGGGGGTGGAGTTAAGGGGGGAGCTATATAGACAGCTCTGCTGTGGTGTTCTCTTTGCCACTTCCTGTTAGGAAGGATAATATCCCACAAGTAAGGATGAAACCGTGGACTTGGTACATCGCAAAAGAAAGAAATTTATCAGGTAAGCATAAATTTTGTTTTTTTTAAGACACGATGAGTCCACGGATCATCTTCATTACTTGTGGGATATTCACCTCCTGGTCAGCAGGAGGAGGCAAAGAGCACCACAGCAGAGCTGTTAAATAGCTCCTCCCTTCCCTCCCACTCCAGTCATTCTCTTTGCCTACGTTAGTAATAGGAAGAGGTAAAGTGAGGAGTTAGATTAGATTCTTCTGTCAAGAGTTTATTATTTTAAAAGTGCCAGAGTGTGCTGCTTTGTCCTAGGGTGTAGCTGTAGTCCATATCAGTCTCTACAGGAGAGCTTTGGTGGCTTTAGAGCAATGGGAACTTGTGGGACATAATTCTCACTGTGCCTCCCATGATTTACTTGCTATCCTTATCCTTCAGTCTGAGATATGCATTGACTCAGCATTTTTATATCCTCAGGTCGATGTGAGGGACAGGACCTCTCAAGCCTGAGAGCTGCCAGGCAGAAGTTAAGGTAAGTGCTACCTTAGGTTTCTGGGGAAAAGGACTCAGAATTTTTCAATAAGCACACATTACATTATAAGGGGCTTTTTGAGAGAATAAGTTCTTTATGTGGGGACATAATACCTTTATTTAATGTTGGAAAGGTTTTTGGGCAGTGTAATGGACCAGGGCACTGGGGCTGGAGGAAGCTCAATGTTTAACTGTTTTATTTTAACAGTATAGGAGATGGCTCCGGTGGTTTTCACAGGACTTAGTGTTTAGTCGGCTAGGTCACGCCCACGATGGGCAGTCCTTCCGGTTTTTGGCGCCATTCCGTAGCGCAGTGTCACATGAGGAGAATTCATGCATGGCTAGTGCAGACAGTGTTTTGCTGGAATAACAGTTGCCTCAATTGGTAGAGTCATAATGGCTGAGTGAACAAAGAGACCGTTTTGGACATTAACGATCTTTGGTCAGGTAGGAGCACTTCAGCAGAGTGCTGAGGTGCAGAGGATATTTGATTATTTGGAAATTTAATTGTTTATCTGTAAAAGGGAAAACATTAACAAAACTGAAATTTTTCAGCAAGAAATAAAATAACCGTTATTTAAAGAGACAGTAACGTTTTTTTTTATATAAATATTTTTTTCAAATAAATTTGACACTTTTTATTTAGTAAATTGTGTGTAAACTTGAACCAAGGGGACTTACAATATGTCACCTGTGCTTTATGTTTTGATGCTAATGTGGAACCACCTATCCCTTTCTGTCCTTCATGTATTCAAAGGATTTTAAGTTATAGGGATACGATTTTTTTTCTGAGCCAGTCTCCTCTAAGACAGATGTTGTCCAAGAGTCCAATGTTGAAGGTCAATTTATGCCGCAGCTTTCTTCACAAACGTCCCAAACTTTACAAGACATAGCTTCTCTTATGTCTTCAACTATTTCTGAGTCCCTGTCTGCTTTCCAATGCTGCAGGGCAAACGGAAGAGAAAAGCCAGACATTCAGTAAGCAAGGTTTCGGATGCAATTGTTGTAATTTCAGAGGTATTCTCCTAACATCCTGAAGAGGAGGGTACTGCATTAGCTTCTAAAGGAGAAATTTCAGATTCAGAGGGTTTATTAGCTCTGACAGACTCGGAGGTGGTATCTTTCAGATTTAAACTAGATCACCTTCGTCTGTTACTCAGGAAGGTTTTGATTACCTTAGACGATAGTGACTCCACAGTGGTGGTTGTCCCTCAGAAGTCTAGTAGACTGGACAGATATTTTGAGGTTCCTTCCTATACAGATGTTTTTCCATTCCCTAAAAGAGCTACTGAAATAATTGGTTAGGACCGGGCATCCATTTTTCTCCCTCTCCTATTTTTAAGAAAATGTTCCCTATAGCCGATTCTGTTAAGGAGACTTGGCAAACTGTTCCTAAGGTAGAAGGAGCCATTTCGGCTAAAAGAACTACTATTCCCATAGAGGATAGTTGTGCTTTCAAAGATCCAATGGATAAGAAGTTAGATGGGTTACTCAAGAAGATTTATGTACACCAGGTTCTGCAGTGGCAACCGGCTGTGTGCATTGCTACTGTCACTAGTGCGGCAGCATATTGGTTTGATGCTCTGTCTGAGGCCCTCAGTACCGAGACTTCTTTGGATGAGATCCAAGATAGGATAAAAGCTCTTAAGCTAGCTAATGCTTTTATTTCGGACGCTTCCCTTCAAGTTATTAAATTGGGAGCTAAGATATTGAGTTTCTCTATTTTAGCCAGCAGAGCCTTATGGTTAAAGCCTTGGTCTGCGGACGTTTCTTCCAAGTCTAAACTCCTAGCTATTCCTTACAAGGGGAAGACTTTGTTCAGACCTGATCTAATGGAGATTATCTCAGATATCACGGGAGGTAAGGGTCATCTTTTTCCCCCAAGACAAGAGAAATAAACAAAAAGGACGACAAAGCAATTTTCGTTCCTTTCGAAATTTCAAAGGAAACTCTTCCTCCTCCTCCTCTAAGCAGGAACAGTCTAAACCTACATGGAGACCCAGCCAGTCTTGGAACAAGGGAAAGCAGTCCAAGAAGCCGGTCAGTGATTCCAAGACGGCATGAAGGGCATGCCCCCGATCCGGGTCTGGTAGGGGGCAGACTTTCCTTCTTCGTTCAAGCCTGGGTTCGGGATGTCATGGATCCCTGAGCAATAGAAATAGTGTCTCAGGGATACAAACCTGGATTTCAAGGTTTTTCCTCCCAGAGGCAGATTTCTAATTTAAAGATTATCTGCAGACCAGATAAAGAGAGAGGCGTTCTTACACTGTGTAGGAGACCTCTCCGCTCTGGGAGTGATTGTTCCCGTTCCAATTCAGGAACAGGGACTGGGGTTTTATTCCAATCTGTTTGTGGTTCCCAAAAAAGAGGGAACTTTCAGACCAATTCTGGACCTCAAGAGTCTAAACAAGTTTCTCAGGGTTCCGTCCTTCAAGATGGAAACAATTCGTACCATCCTCCTATTGATCCAGAAGGGCCAATTTATGACAACATGTTCCCATTCACAGGGATCATCACAAGTTCTTAAGGTTTGCCTTTCTGGGCAAACACTACCAGTTTGTGGCTCTTCCTTTCGGTCTGGCCACAGCCCCCAGAATCTTCACAAAGGTTCTGGTATCTCTGTTGGCTGTACTTCGATCAAAGGGCATTGCAGTAGCGCCTTATCTGGACGACATCCTAGTCCAGGCACCATCCTTTCAGCTAGCAAGTTCTCATACAGACTTGGTGTTGTCCTTCCTAAGATCCCACGGCTGGAAGGTGAATTTAGAAAAGAGGTCCTTAGTTCCAAACACGAGGGTAACTTTCCTAGGAACCATAATAGACTCTTTGTCTATGAAGATTTTTCTGACAGAAGTCAGGAAATTAAAGATTATCGATACTTGTCTAGCCCTTCAGTCCACTCCTCAACCATCAGTGGCTCAATGCATGGAGTTAATAGGGCTGATGGTGGCAACAATGGACATCATCCCGTTTGCTCGCTTCCATCTCAGAGCTCTGCAGTTGAACATGTTGAGACTATGGAACGGAGATTATTCGGACTTGTCCCCTCGACTTCTTCTGGAGCAGGAGACAAGGGACTCTCTACAATGGTGGTTGTCTCTGGATCATGTCTCCCAAGGAACATGCTTTCACAGACCATCTTGAGTTATTGTGACAACAGATGCCAGCCTTCTCGGGAGGGGAGCAGTCTGGGGCTCTCTAAAGGCTCAGGGAATATGGACTCAAGCAGAGTCTGTTTTACCCATAAACATTCTGGAACCGAGAGCAATTTACAACGCTCTTCTTGCCTGGCCTCAGTTAGCTTCGGTCCGGGTTATCAGGTTCCAGTCGGACAACATAACGTCAGTGGCATACATCAATCATCAGGGAGGAACAAGGAGTTCCTTGGCGATGACAGAGGTATCCAAAATAATTCAGTGGGCAGAGACCCATTCTTGCTGTCTGTCGGCGATCCACATCCCTGGGGTGGACAAATGGGAGGTGGATTTTCTAAGCAGGCAGACTTTTTATCCATCAGGTTTTTCCCAGCCTGATTCTCAAGTGGGGGCGACCGGAATTGGATCTCATGGCATCGCGTCAGAATGCCAAGCTCCCGAGATACGGGTCGAGATCCAGGGACCCCCAGGCGGAATTGATAGATGCGCTGGCGGCCCCTTGGAATTTCAATCTAGCATACCTGTTTCCTCCATTTTCTCTTCTTCCTCGAGTAATTGCTCGAATCAAACAGGAGAGGGCCTCGGTGATCCTCATAGCACCGGCCTGGCCTCGCAGGATTTGGTATGCAGACTTAGTGGAGATGACATCTCTACCACCTTGGAGACTTCCGTTGAGGAAGGACCTTCTAATTCAAGGCCCTTCTTACACCCAAATCTAGTTTCTCTGAAACTGACTGCTTGGAGATTGAACACTTAATTTTATCCAAGCGGGGGTTTTCTGAATCGGTCATAGAGGCCATGATTTAGGCTCGTAAGCCTGTAACTAGAAAGATTTACCATTAGATATGGCGTAAATATCTCTATTGGTGTGAATCCAAGGGCTACTCATGGAGTAGAGTTAGGATTCCTAGAATTTTGTCCTTTCTTCAAGAGGGTTTTGAGAAAGGTTTATCGATGAGTTCCCTAAAGGGTCAAATCTCGCCTTATCTATTTTGTTACACAAACGTCTGGCGCATGTCCCAGATGTACAATCTTTTTGTCAGGCCTTGGTCATGATCAGGCCTGTGTTTAAACCAGTTACTCCTCCATGGAGTCTTAATTTAGTTCTCAATGTTCAAGTTTGAGCCTCTGCATTCCTTAGATATTAAGTTGTTATCTTGGAAGGTTTTATTTCTCATGGCTATTTCTTCTGCTCGGAGAGTGTCAGAACTCTCAGCATTACAATATGAGTCTCATCTTATTTTCCATGCAGATAAGGTAGTTTTGTGTACCAAATTAGGATTTCTTCCTAAGGTTGTCTCTGATCGGAACATTAATCAGGAGATTGTTGTGCCTTCCTTGTGTCCTAATCCTTCTAAGAAGGAAAGACTTTTGCACAATTTGGACGTGGTCCGTGCTTTAAAGTTTTACCTGCAGGCTACTAAGGACTTTTGTCAGTCTTTTTCTTTGTTTGTGGTTTTCTCAGGAAAACGCAAGGGACAGAAAGATACGGCTACTTCTTTCTTTTTGGCTGAAGAGTATCATATGTTTTACATATGAGACTGCTGGACAGCAGCCTCCTCAGAGAGTTACGGCTCATTCCACAAGGGCTGTTGCTTCCTCATGGGCATTCAAAAATGAATCTTCTGTGGAACAGATTTGCAAGGCTGCAACTTGGTCCTCTCTTCACACTTTTTCAAAGTTTTACAAATTTGACACTTTTGCCTCAGCTGAGGCTGTTTTTGGGAGAAAGGTTCTTCAAGCAGTGGTGCCTTCCGTTTAGGTTCCCTGTCTTGTCCCTCCCGTATCATCTGTGTACTCTAGCATGGGTATTGAATCCCATTAGTAATTAAGATAATCCGTGGACTCATTATGTCTTAGAAAAGAAAATGTATGCTTACCTGATACATTTATTTCTTTTTTGACGATGAGTCCACGGCCCGCCCTGTTCTTTTAGACAGGTTGTGGGTTATTGTAAACTTCAGACACCTCTGCTCCTTGGCTTTTCCTTTCTCTTCCTAACTTCGGTCGAATGACTGGAGTGGGAGGGAAGGGAGGAGCTATTTAACAGCTCTGCTGTGGTGCTCTTTGCCTCCTCCTGCTGACCAGGAGGTGAATATCCCATTAGTAATTAAGATGATCCGTGGACTCATCGTGTCAAAAAAATAAATTTATCAGGTAAGCATACATTTTCCTTTTTGTAAGGTATGCTAAACCAAATTTTGCATTTGTATTAAAACATAATCAGGGAGACTGACCATCTCCCATTGGTTAAAACACCCCACCCAAGCTCAGGTGTGCTCATGACAGTGTAATAGAGTTGTGAATATTAAGCCAGGGAGTCTCATTCTATTATAAAGAGTAAAAGCTGGAATGATTCAGCCCTCTGAGGCAAAGGACTGTAGTGTTAGGACCAGTCTATATTGGGGCACCTTGTAAGTGATGACTGGCTAAGCAAAATGTGGCCATATTGTGTGACTAAGATCCCAATTTTATTTAAAAAAGAATAGTTGTTCCTTGATGTTGTTTGCAGGCAATTTTTTTTGCAGCAGTTCAAAAAATATGTTGTGCTTTTGAAAATGGATGTGCGCCAATACCTTTTCTCCAACATTGGTGTGTCCGGTCCACGGCGTCATCCATTACTTGTGGGATATTCTCCTCCCCTACAGGGAAAGGCAAGGAGAGCACACAGCAAGAGCTGTCCATATAGCTCCCCCTCTGGCTCCGCCCCCCAGTCATTCTCCTTGCCGCTCTGAACAAGTAGCATCTCCACGGGGATGGTGAGGAGTTTGTGGTGTTAGTTGTAGTTTTTTATTTCTTCTATCAAGAGTTTGTTATTTTAAAATAGTGCTGGTATGTACTATTTACTCTGAAACAGAAAGAGATGAAGAGTTCTGTTTAAAAGAGGAGTATGATTTTAGCAGCAGTAACTAAAATCGATTGCTGTTCCCACACAGGACTGTTGAGATGAGAGAACTTCAGTTGGGGGGAACAGTTTGCAGACTTTTCTGCTCAAGGTATGACTAGCCATTTTCTAACAAGACTGTGTAATGCTGGAAGGCTGTCATTTTTCCCTCATGGGGATCGGTAAGCCATTTTCTTAGACTTAGAAAGAATAAAGGGCTTATTATGGGCTATTAACTGGTGGACACTCTTAAGGGCTAAATCGATTGATTATTTAAGTTATATTTGGAAAGTTTGAATTAATGTTCACACTTTTATTGTTTGGGGAACGTTTTTATTGCCAGGCACTAGTTTAGACACCTTCCCAGTCAGGAAGGGCCTTTCACTGTATTAGGCAGAGCCTCATTTTCGCGCCATTATTGCACATTTTCTTTTAAGTACAGTGCATGCAGATGCATGTGAGAGGGTCTGGTGTCCACTGAAAAAGTTCCTAGAAGGCTTGAAATACCCCCCTGGGATAGTTGAAGTCACAACAAAGGCTGTGGCTGGGACTGTAGTGGGGTTAAACATTTTAAGGGTTAACAGCTTGAAAATTGGGGTGCAATACTTTGAATGCATTAAGACACTGTGGTGAAAATTTGGTAAAGATTGGATAATTCCTTCATAGTTTTTCACATATTCAGTAATAAAGTGTGCCCTGTTTAACATTTAAAGAGACAGTAACGGTTTTGTTTTAAAACGGTTTTTGTACTTTATTAACCAGTTTAAGCCTGTTTAACATGTCTGTACCTTCTGATAGATCATGTTCTGTATGTATGGAATCCAATGTGGTTCCCCCTTCATATATATGTGATAATTGTGCCATAGCGTCCAAACACAGTAAGGACAGTATTGTCACAAATAGTAAGGTTGCCCAGGATGATTCCTCAGATGAAGGAAGTAGAGATAGTTCTACATCTTCTCCTTCTGTATCTATACCAGTTATGCCCGCGCAGGCGACCCCTAGTACTTCTAGCGTGCCAATGCTTGTTACTATGCAACAATTGACGGCAGTAATGGATAACTCCATAGCTAATATTTTATCCAAAATGCCTGCATATCAGAGAAAGCGTGATTGCTCTGTTTTAAACACTGTAGAGCAGGAGGGCGCTGATGATAATTTTTCTGTCATACCCTCACACCAGTCTGAAGTGGCAGTGAGGGAGGGTTTCTCAGATGGAGAAATTTCTGATACAGGAAGAATTTCTCAGCAGGCAGAACCTGATGTTGTGACATTTAAATTTACATCAGAGCATCTCCGCGCATTACTTAAGGAGGTGCTATCTACTCTGGATGATTGTGACAATCTGGTCATCCCAGAAAACTTGTGCAAGATGGACAAGTTCCTAGAGGTCCCGGTGCACCCTGATGCCTTTCCGATATAAACAGGTGGCGGACATAGTGAATAAGGAGTTGGAGAAGCCAGGCATACCTTTTGTCCCTCCTCCTATATTTAAGAAATTGTTCCCTATGGTCGACCCCAGGAAGGACATATGGCAAACAGTCCCTAAGGTCGAGGGGGCGGTTTCTACACTAGCCAAATGCACGACCATTCCCATTGAGGACAATTGTGCTTTCAAAGATCCTATGGATAAAAAATTGGAGGGTTTGCTTAAAAAGATTTTTGTACAGCAAGGTTACCTCCTTCAACCTATTTCGTGCATTATTCCTGTCACTACAGCGGCGTGGTTCTGGTTCGAGGAACTGGAAAAGTCGCTCAGTAGGGAGACTCCGTATGAGGAAGTCATGGACAGAATTCACGCACTTAAGTTAGCTAATTCCTTTATTTTAGACGCCGCTTTGCAGTTGGCGAGATTAGCGGCGAAAAATTCAGGGTTTGCAATTGTGGCGCGCAGAGCGCTCTGGCTAAAGTCTTGGTCGGCGGATGTGTCTTCCAAGACAAAATTGCTTAATATCCCTTTCAAAGGTAAGACCCTTTTTGGGCCAGAATTGAAAGAAATTATTTCAGACATCACTGGGGGAAAGGGCCATGCCCTCCCACAGGATAGGCCTTTCAAGGCTAAGAATAAGTCCAATTTTCGTTCCTTTCGCAATTTCAGGAACGGACCAACTTCTAACTCGGCAGCCTCTAGACAAGAGGGTAACGCTTCCCAGACTAAACCAGCTTGGAAACCAATGCAAGGCTGGAATAAGGGTAAACAGGCCAAGAAGCCTGCTGCTGCTACCAAGACAGCATGAAGGGGTAGCCCCCAATCCGGGACCGGATCTAGTAGGGGACAGACTCTCTCTCTTTGCTCAGGCTTGGGCAAGAGATGTTCAGGATCCCTGGACACTAGAAATAGTCTCTCAGGGTTATCTTCTAGAATTCAAGGAACTACCCCCAAGGGGAAGGTTCCACATTTCTCACTTATCTTCAAACCAAATAAGTAGACAGGCATTCTTACATTGTGTAGAAGACCTGTTAAAGATGGGAGTGATACACCCAGTTACAACTGTGGAACAAGGTCAGGGGTTTTTACTCAAATCTGTTTGTAGTTCCCAAAGAAGAGGGAACTTTCAGACCAATTCTGGATTTAAAAATTCTAAACAAATTTCTCAGAGTTCCATCGTTCAAAATGGAAACCATTCGAACAATTTTACCTACAATCCAGGAGGGTCAATATATGACTACCGTGGATTTAAAGGATGCGTATCTACATATTCCTATCCACAAAGATCATCATCAGTTCCTAAGGTTCGCCTTTCTGGACAAACATTATCAGTTCGTGGCTCTCCCATTCGGACTAGCCACTGCTCCCAGAATTTTCACAAAGGTGCTCGGGTCCCTTCTAGCGGTTCTAAGACCAAGGGGCATTGCAGTGGCACCTTATCTGGACGACATTCTAATTCAAGCGTTGTCTCGTTCCAAGGCAAAGGCTCATACAGACATTGTTCTAGCCTTTCTCAGATCTCACGGGTGGAAGGTGAACGTAGAAAAGAGTTCCCTGTCTCCGTCGACAAGAGTTCCCTTTTTGGGAACAATAATAGATTCTTTTGAAATAAAGATCTTCCTGACAGAAGTCAGAAAGTCAAAGCTTCTAAACGCTTGTCAAGTTCTTCTCTCTATTCTGCAGCCTTCCATAGCTCAGTGCATAGAAGTAGTAGGGTTGATGGTTGCAGCAATGGACATAGTTCCTTTTGCTCGAATTCATCTAAGACCATTACAACTGTGCATGCTCCAGTAGACAGGATCACCTGTCTCAGGGAATGAGTTTCTGCAGACCAAAGGGGGTCATTGTCACGACCGACGCCAGTCTATCAGGCTTAGGCGCGGTCTGGGATTCCCTGAAAACTCAGGGTTTATGGTCTCGGGAAGAGTCTCTTCTCCCGATCAACATCCTGGAACTGAGAGCGATATTCAATGCTCTCCGGGCTTGGCCTCATCTAGCGAAGGCCGGATACATAAGATTCCAGTCAGATAACATGACGACTGTAGCTTACATCAAACATCAGGGAGGAACAAGGAGTTCCTTGGCGATGAGAGAGGTATCCAAGATCATCAAATGGGCGGAGGATCACTCCTGCCACCTATCTGCAATCCACATCCCAGGAGTAGACAACTGGGAGGCAGATTATCTGAGTCGTCAGATTTTCTATCCGGGGGAGTGGGAACTCCACCCGGAGGTGTTTGCCCAGTTGACTCAATTATGGGGCATTCCAGACATGGATCTGATGGCGTCTCGTCAGAACTTCAAGGTTCCTTGCTACGGGTCCAGATCCAGGGATCCCAAGGCCACTCTAGTGGATGCATTAGTGGCGCCTTGGTCGTTCAACCTAGCTTATGCGTTTCCACCGTTCCCTCTCCTTCCCAGGCTTGTAGCCAGGATCAAACAGGAGAAGGCCTCTGTGATTCTGATAGCTCCTGCGTGGCCGCGCAGGACTTGGTATGCAGACCTGGTGAATATGTCATCGGCTCCACCATGGAAGCTACCTTTGAGACAGGATCTTCTAGTACAAGGTCCATTCGAACATCCAAATCTAATTTCTCTGCAGCTGACTGCTTGGAAATTGAACGTTTGATTTTATCCAAGCGTGGGTTTTCAGATTCAGTGATAGATACTCTGGTCCAAGCCAGAAAACCTGTGTCTAGAAAGATTTACCATAAAATATGGAAAAGATATATCTGTTGGTGTGAATCCAAGGGATTCTCCTGGAGTAAGATTAAAATTCCTAAGATCCTCTCCTTTCACCAAGAAGTTTTGGATAAGGGATTGTCAGCGAGTTCTCTAAAAGGACAGATTTCTGATTTATCTGTCTTGTTATACAAACGACTGGCAGCTGTGCCAGAGGTACAAGCTTTTGTACAGGCTTTGGTCAGAATCAAACCTGTTTACAGACCCTTGACTCCTCCTTGGAGTCTAAATTTAGTTCTTTCAGTTCTTCAGGGGGTTCCGTTTGAACCCTTACATTCCATAGATATCAAGTTGCTATCTTGGAAAGTTCTGTTTTTGGTTGCTATTTCTTCTGCTAGAAGAGTTTCTGAATTATCTGCTTTGCAGTGTGATCCACCCTATCTGGTGTTCCATTCAGATAGGGTTATTTTGCGTACCAAACCTGGTTTTCTTCCAAAAGTTGTTTCCAACAAGAATATTAACCAGGAAATAGTTGTTCCTTCTCTGTGCCCGAATCCAGCAACAAAGAATTTTAGACAAACCTCATCCTTGTTTGTCATTTACTCTGGTAAGATGAGAGGACAAAAAGCTATTGCTACCTCTCTTTCTTTCTGGCTGAAAAGCATTATCCGATTGGCTTATGAGACTGCCGGACGGCAGCCTCCTGAACGAATCACAGCTCACTCCACTAGGGCTGTGGCTTCCACATGGGCCTTCAAGAACGAGGCTTCTGTTAATCAGATATATAAGGCAGCGACTTGGTCTTCTCTGCACACTGTGGTGAAAATTTGGTAAATTTTGAACAATTCCTTCATACTTTTTCACATATTCAGTAATAAAGTGTGCACTGTTTAAAATTTAAAGAGACAGTAACGGTTTTGTTTAAAACGTTTTTTTGCACTTTCTTGACAAGTTTAAGCCTGTTTAACATGTCTGCACCTTCAGATAAGCTATGTTCTATATGTTTGAAGATCAATGTGTGTCCCCCTTCAAAATTGTGTGATAATTGTGCCATAGCGTCCAAACAAAGTAAGGACAGTATTGCCACAGATAGTAAAGTTGCCCAAGATGATTCATCAGATGAAGGGAGTAGACATAGTTCTAAATCATCTCCTTCTGTGTCTACACCAGTTTTGCCCACGCAGGAGGCCCCTAGTACTTCTAGGGCGCCAATGCTTATTACTATGCAACAATTAACGGCAGTAATGGATAACTCCATAGCAAATATTTTATCCAAAATGCCTGCATATCAGAGAAAGCGTGATTGCTCTGTTTTAAACACTGTAGAGCAGGAGGGCGCTGATGATAATTGCTCTGTCATACCCTCACACCAATCTGAAGGGGTCATGAGGGAGGTTTTGTCGGATGGGGAAATTTCAGATTCAGGTAAAATTTCTCAACAGGCAGAACCTGATGTTGTGACATTTAAATTTAAATTAGAGCATCTCCGCGCACTGCTTAAGGAGGTGTTATCTACTCTGGATGATTGTGACAACCTGGTCATTCCAGAAAAATTATGCAAGATGGACAAGTTCCTAGAGGTTCCGGTGCACCCTGACGCTTTTCCTATACCCAAGCGGGTGGCGGATATAGTGAATAAGGAGTGGGAGAAGCCCGGCATACCTTTTTGTCCCCCCTCCTATATTTAAGAAATTATTTCCTATGGTCGACCCCAGAAAGGACTTATGGCAGACAGTCCCTAAGGTCGAGGGGGCAGTTTCTACTTTAAACAAGCGCACTACTATTCCTATCGAGGATAATTGTGCTTTCAAAGATCCTATGGATAAAAAATTGGAGGGTTTGCTTAAAGAGATTTTTGTACAGCAAGGTTACCTCCTGCAACCCATTTTGTGCATTGTTCCTGTCACTACAGCAGCGTAGTTCTGGTTCGAGGAACTAGAAAAGTCGCTCAGTAGAGAGACTCCGTATGAGGAGGTTATGGACAGAGTTCACGCACTCAAGTTGGCTAATTCTTTTATTTTAGATGCCGCTTTGCAACTAGCTAGATTAGCGGCGAAAAATTCAGGGTTTGCAATTGTGGCGCGCAGAGTGCTTTGGCTAAATTCTTGGTCAGTGGATGTATCTTCCAAGACAAAATTGCTTAATATCCCCTTCAAGGGTAAGACTCTCTTTGGGCCAGAATTGAAAGAGATTATTTCAGACATCACTGGGGGAAAGGGCCACGCCCTCCCACAAGATAGGCCTTTCAAACCCAAGAATAAGTCTAATTTTCGTTCCTTTCGCAATTTCAGGAACGGACCGGCCTCTAACTCTGCATCCTCTAAACAAGAGGGTAATGCTTCTCAAACCAAACCAGCCTGGAAACCAATGCAAGGCTGGAACAAGGGTAAGCAGGCCAAAAAGCCTGTTGCTGCTAACAAAACAGCATGAAGGAGTAGCCCCCGATCCGGGACCGGATCTAGTAGGGGGCAGACTCTCTCTCCCAAGGGGAAGGTTCCACATGTCTCACTTATCCTCAAACCAAATAAAGAGACAGGCATTCTTACATTGTGTAGAAGACCTGTTAAAGATGGGAGTGATACACCCAGTTCCAACGGCGGAACAAGGAATGGGATTTTACTCAAATCTGTTTGTAGTTCCCAAAAAAGAGGGAACTTTTAGACCAATTCTGGATTTAAAGATCCTAAACAAATTTCTCAGAGTACCATCGTTCAAAATGGAAACCATTCGAACGATTCTACCCACAATCCAGGAAGGTCAATTTATGACTACCGTGGATCTAAAAGATGCGTATCTACATATTCCTATCCACAAAGAACATCATCAGTTCCTAAGGTTCGCCTTTCTGGACAAACATTACCAGTTTGTGGCACTCCCATTCGGGTTAGCCACTGCTCCAAGGATTTTCACAAAGGCACTCGGATCCCTTCTAGCGGTTCTAAGACCAAGGGGCATTGCAGTAGTACCGTACTTGGACGACATTCTAATACAAGCATCGTCTCTTTCAAAGGCAAAGGCTCACACAGACATCGTTCTGGCCTTTCTCAGATCTCACGGATGGAAGGTGAACATAGAAAAAAGTTCCCTGTCTCCGTCGACAAGAGTTCCCTTCCTGGGAACAATAATAGATTCTTTAGAAATGAGGATTTTCCTGACAGAAGTCAGAAAGTCAAAACTTCTAAACGCTTGTCAAGTTTTTCATTCTATTCCTCGTCCTTCCGTAGCTCAGTGCATGGAAGTAGTAGGGTTGATGATTGCAGCAATGGACATAGTTCCTTTTGCGCGAATTCATCTAAGACCATTACAACTGTGCATGCTGAAACAGTGGAATGGGGACTATACAGACTTGTCTCCAGTGATTCAAGTAGACCAGAGACTCACTCCGTTGGTGGCTAACCCTGGACCACCTGTCCCAGGGAATGAGCTTCCGCAGACCAGAGTGGGTCATCGTCACGACCGACGCCAGTCTAGTGGGCTGGGGCGCGGTCTGGGAATCCCTGAAAGCTCAGGGACTATGGTCTCGGGAAGAGTCTCTTCTCCCGATAAACATTCTGGAACTGAGAGCGATATTCAATGCTCTCAGGGCTTGGCCTCAACTAGCAAAGGCCAGATTCATAAGATTCCAATCAGACAACATGACGACTGTTGCTTATATCAATCATCAGGGGGGAACAAGGAGTTCCCTGGCGATGAAAGAAGTGACCAAAATAATAAAATGGGCGGAGGATCACTCCTGCCACCTATCTGCGATCCACATCCCAGGTGTGGAAAACTGGGAGGCGGATTATCTGAGTCGTCAGACATTCCATCCGGGGGAGTGGGAACTCCACCCGGAGATCTTTGCCCAGTTGACTCAATTATGGGGCATTCCAGATATGGATCTGATGGCGTCTCGTCAGAACTTCAAGGTTCCTTGCTACGGGTCCAGATCCAGGGATCCCAAGGCGACTCTAGTGGATGCACTAGTAGCGCCTTGGACCTTCAACCTAGCTTATGTGTTTCCACCGTTTCCTCTCATTCCCAGGCTGGTAGCCAGGATCAAGCAGGAGAGGGCCTCGGTGATCTTGATAGCTCCTGCGTGGCCACGCAGGACTTGGTATGCAGACCTGGTGAATATGTCATCGGTTCCATCATGGAAGCTACCTTTGAGACAGGATCTTCTTGTACAGGGTCCATTCGAACATCCAAATCTGGTCTCCCTCCAGCTGACGGCTTGGAAATTGAACGCTTGATTCTATCAAAGCGTGGGTTTTCAGATTCTGTGATAGATACTCTAGTTCAAGCCAGAAAACCGGTAACTAGAAAAATTTACCATAAAATATGGAAAAGATATATCTGCTGGTGTAAATCCAAGGGATTCTTATGGAATAAGATCAAAATCCCTAAGATCCTTTCCTTTCTTCAAGAGGGTTTGGATAAAGGATTATCAGCGAGTTCTCTAAAGGGACAGATTTCTGCTTTATCTGTCTTATTACACAAACGACTGGCAGCTGTGCCAGATGTTCAAGCATTTGTTCAGGCTCTGGTTAGGATCAAGCCTGTTTACAGACCTTTGACTCCTCCCTGGAGTTTAAATCTAGTTCTTTCAGTTCTTCAAGGGGTTCCGTTTGAACCTCTACATTCCATAGATATTAAGTTGTTATCTTGGAAAGTTTTGTTTTTGGTTGCTATTTCTTCTGAGTTATCTGCTCTGCAGTGTTCTCCGCCCTATCTGGTGTTCCATGCAGATAAGGTTGTTTTGCGTACTAAGCCTGGTTTTCTTCCAAAGGTTGTTTCTAACAAAAATATTAACCAGGAGATAGTTGTACCTTCTTTGTGTCCGAATCCAGTTTCAAAGAAGGAACGTTTGTTACACAATTTAGACGTAGTCCGTGCTCTAAAATTCTATTTAGAAGCTACAAAAGAGTTCAGACAAACTTCTTCTCTGTTTGTCGTCTATTCTGGTAAAAGGAGAGGTCAAAAAGCGACTTCTACCTCTCTTTCCTTCTGGCTTAAAAGCATCATCCGATTGGCTTACGAGACTGCCGCACGGCAGCCTCCTGAAAGAATCACAGCTCACTCCACTAGGGCTGTGGCTTCCACATGGGCCTTCAAGAACGAGGCTTCTGTTGATCAGATATGTAAGGCAGCGACTTGGTCTTCACTGCACACTTTTGCCAAATTTTACAAATTTGATACTTTTGCTTCTTCAGAGGCTATTTTTGGGAGAAAGGTTTTGCAAGCCATGGTGCCTTCTGTTTAGGTAACCTGATTTGCTCCCTCCCTTCATCCGTGTCCTAAAGCTTTGGTATTGGTTCCCACAAGTAAGGATGACGCCGTGGACCGGACACACCAATGTTGGAGAAAACAGAATTTATGCTTACCTGATAAATTACTTTCTCCAACGGTGTGTCCGGTCCACGGCCCGCCCTGGTTTTTTAATCAGGTTTGATGAATTATTTTCTCTAACTACAGTCACCACGGCACCCTATAGTTTCTCCTGGTTTTTTTTCCTCCTGTCCGTCGGTCGAATGACTGGGGTGGGCGGAGCCTAGGAGGGACTATGTGGACAGCTGTTGGGGAGGAGATGTTCCCACAAGTAAGGATGACGCCGTGGACCGGACACACCGTTGGAGAAAGTAATTTATCAGGTAAGCATAAATTCTGTTTTTTGCTTCTTCGGAGGCTGTTTTTGGGAGAAAGGTTTTGCAAGTCGTGGTGCCTTCTGTTTAGGTAACCTGATTTGCTCCCTCCCTTCATCCGTGTCCTAAAGCTTTGGTATTGGTTCCCACAAGTCATGGATGACGCCGTGGACCGGACACACCAATGTTGGAGAAAACAGAATTTATACTTACCTGATAAATTACTTTCTCCAACGGTGTGTCCGGTCCACGGCCCGCCCTGGTTTTTTAATCAGGTTTGAAAACTTTTTCTTTTTCTTTATACACTACAGTCACCACGGCACCCTATATTTTCTCCTTTTTCTCCTAACCGTCGGTCGAATGACTGGGGGGCGGAGCCAGAGGGGGAGCTATATGGACAGCTCTTGCTGTGTGCTCTCCTTGCCTTTCCCTGTAGGGGAGGAGAATATCCCACAAGTAATGGATGACGCCGTGGACCGGACACACCGTTGGAGAAAGTAATTTATCAGGTAAGCATAAATTCTGTTTTTGTTTGTGTATATGTATGTGTGTGTGTGTGTATATATATATATATATATATATATATATATATATATATATATATATATATATATATTAAAATTATGGGGGAGATAAAAAACTGAAATTAAAATCCTCCATGTCTCAAAATTAAATCAATGTAAATATTTGCATAGGAAATTAGTACATCTAGGCAAGTGTCCCCACTTGCTTTTCCCCAGAAATTCTTAATATTTTATACTTATGCAAATTCTCAGTTTTTTTGCTTATCTAATTTGCATATCTTACCCACAATTCTCTTGTGCATTGGAAACATTGTATATTAAGAATTTCTGGGGAAAAGCAAGTGGGGATACCTGCCTAGATGTACTAATTTCCTATGCAAATATTTACATTGATTATATATATATATATATATATATATATATATATATATATAGTATATACTGTATATATATATATATATATATATATATATATATATATATATATATGTGTGTGTGTGTGTGTGTATATATATATATATATATATATATATGTATATATGTGTGTATGTATATATATATATATATATATATATATACGTTAAGTTCTCTTTTAAGTGCATGATATACATTTTGTTGAGTGTAATATCTCTTTAAGCAGACATTTTTCACAAATCCCCTTTTAGATTTTGCTCGTAAAATGAAAAGTTGTTACCAACAAGGTAACAGATGGCTGCTTCACTGCCAGCCTGACTGAGAGCCAGACAATAGCCTGCGCCCTTTGCTTTTACAGCCCTGTGGAGGTTCAAATAAACCCAATTCCACGCTTCCAACCCAAAAGGGAATAATCACCCTCTGCAGTATCAGCTCCACACATCTAGAATCTGATGCATATAGAAGATCTAATTACCTTTGTTAACATCAACGTCTTATGAATTGGTGGAAGTGCCACAGTGAAATACCACATTTGCACACAGAGCTGAGTGAAATAACTTTAGAACCGTTTAGTAAAGCTTTCTTTTACTTCTTTAAAGGCACAGTAGTCACCTTGATATTTTAATATATAATGTTTACTTATATGTTGTAAAATTTAGCTTTGAAAATTGTGGAATTTCTCATTCTCAGAACTAAAAATGCACAATATAGACTTCTGAAGGCTAAGCCTGCTACTTATCTTTCCCTGATTGTCTTTTCTTGATAACAACTGCAGAACAATGCACTTTATACTAGCAATTATGAGCATTGATACTTGGGGGGCCGATTTATCAATGTCTGTCCAACATAAATGCCGTCAGCATTTATCATTCCACAAGCAGATTCGTGGCCAATCGGGGGTGTCAATCAACCCAATCGTATAAGATCAGGCGGATTGATGTCCGCAGCCTCAGAGGCAGTGGACGAGTTAAGGAGCAGCGGAAACAGGGTTATTCGGCCCCATTCGGGACGTGTTGTTGTCTGCATACTCAAGCCCAGATTTACTCTTCCGATTAAGTGGTGGATAGTTTGTGTATATTGAAAAACAATATGTTGGTTTGTTTTAAAAATGTTTTGCTGATATGTTTTATAGCAACAGAAATGTCTTGTAAACAAGGTTTTTACTGTCCCTTTAATAGTCAATATAATATGTTTTTATATTTTAGAACATAGAAAAATAAAAGTGTAGCAAGTACCCAATACCCTATGTGGAACACAAAATAGTGTAAAAAGTAACATTTCTGAGATAAAAAAAAGTAGCAAAAAATGTGAGTGTGTGTGTATATATATATATATATTTGTGTATATTTCTTCAATCAAGACCAATAGAAAGATCAGTGACATACAGGGTCTTTTTTTACCCTTACACTTCAGGTCTAAAGTTGCACTAAATCTTTTAACGTTATTTGGGCTTTTTCTCGAGCTCAAACCTAAAAGCTAAAGCTTCTTTGGTAAATGTGAATTACCATGGACTTGCATGGCCCAGCGATACTGCTTATTGCGGCCGGCACTATCATTAGCGTGCCATTTGTAATCTGGCCCATAGACAGCTCTGACACTACTTTTGGGGGAGATGTTTTCTTCAAGCCTAGCAGGTTTAGTCAGGACATTAATTTTTTTTTGTTGTATAAACACTGTTTATCAGATACAGAACACAATCACTGCAATATCCCTGTACCTGGATTATCCTCCCTAGGCAGCACATATGATATTGTTTTAATGAGCTTTACTGCATGCCCTCTTGTTACAGAAACTCTCTTGTTGTACCTTATTGAATGCTATAGCCATCATTTCCCCCAAAATAAAGTGTACAGTTCATTTATTAATAAAAATATGAGCATTTTTTTTTAATTTAAAATAACTGCACAAAGCAGTAATAAGGGATTAAAATAAGGGAATGTGGGGTGTTAGAAAAATAACGTCACTGAAAAGTGCCTTTACATTACATGTTTTATACTGCAAATATCTATGTATATGCTTATATACATACATATTTATGTATACACATATAAACACATAAATGTATAGGTACAGTATATATTCATATACTAATATATTTTTAATTTGCTGTCCAACGCTTCGCAACTTACCCCCTGTGCTAGGTTCTGTGCATGACGGCATCAGAACAAGGCTCCCATTGGAAAGCCTTTCATGCAATGTGAATGCGAGGGAGGTCGCGTTCGCATTGTGCTCAACATGTAATGCCAGTGCACATTTGAGTGTGCCGGTTTTACTGAGTGGAGCGCAAATAATGACCTTACGAATGCGCAATTTTGCGCTCCACTCATAATCTAGGCCATGATAAGGGTTGGAGCAATTATGAAAACATTAAAGATTTTTATTTTTTGTTGTTTTTTTGGGACATAAAAAAACAAAATTTTACTTTCATGATTAAGATAGAGCATACAATATTAAACAACTTTCCAATTTACTTCTATAAGGAATTTTCTTTTTGTTTATTTGTTATTCGTTGTTAAAAAGCAGGAGGTAAGTGCAGGAGTGTGCACGTGTCTGCAACACTGTATGGCAGCAGCTTTGCAACAATGTTATACACTAGATGGCAACACTATTTCCTGTCATGTAGTGTTCCAAATATGTGCATGCAACCTATCTAGATATCTGTTCAACAAACAGCAACAAGAGAATGAAGCATATTTGATAATAGAAGTAAATTGGAAACTTTTTTTAAATTGTATTCTTAATCATGACATAACAAATTGGGGTTTTATTATCAGTACTGCGAGGTGTCTCAAAGCATTTTATAAGGGCACCCTGAATGTGAAGGCGAGTCGCACAGATTATACCATAATGCTAAAAGAGCATGGTTTCTCATCATACCGAGATTCTCTCCGTAGCGAGTTTTTGATAATCGTCCCCAGTGAATAATATGTTCCTAGCAATCAGTTGTGTACAAATGTCAATTTCTTTTTAGTTTGCCTATTAACTTTAAAAGCTAAAAAGTTTTTTTTCAAGCAAAATTGTTTCAATATTGTCACATGTGTATTAAAGGGACATTCCGGTCAAAATTTAATTGCATATAGATTAATTACATCTTTGAATATAAATATATAAAAAATGCTTCTAGTAAAAGTTATGACTGTTTTAGTGTTATAATTTTTCTCTGCACGTGCATGTGAAGCATAGTTAGATATTGTCACTGCACCCACATTTTAATTACTGCAGCTGCTCAGATCATGAGTGGGCTTTTATCATGTCAACAATTAACAAATTGAGTCATTACCAGATAGTACAAGCACCTTAGGCTCTCTGAGCAAGTGCTAGGTTTAAAATGCTGGTGCACGTTGCATACTTAAATACTCTTTTAAAATAGCTATAGCTTTATTAAAAACATTTTTGCTAATGCATGTATATTACAAAAATGCTTCTGTTAAATATGGAAATGCTTCCATGTGGTTTCCAATTTTGGCTGGAATATACCTTTAAAGAACATATTGTTAATATTCATCTAATGCACATTCATTTAAATAAGATGCAAATATTTGCCTTGTGTGTACTATTTCATTAAATCACCACTAAAGGCAGTAGAATTACATAATTAACAATTGCATAATAAAAAGACAATGATTTAACACCTACTCCGAATTTTAAAGAAGCAGTAAAATAATTTCTGTTATTTATTTTTCCTCTCATTTTCCAGCCCCTATATCATGTGACAGACATCAACCAATCATAGACTAGTATACGTATACCCTGTGAGTTTGTGCACATGCTCAGTACGATCTTGTTCCCCAGAAAGTGAGTATATAAAAAGACTGGGCTAAATTTCGTAATGGAAGTAAATTGGAAAGTGTCTTAAAACTACAAGCTCTATCTGAATCATAAAAAATATTTTTACTTTAGTGTCACTTTAATTATTTAATTATAACAAATATATAGTACATTTTTATCCAACCTCAGCTATATAAATACTTGTGATGTTTTATAAATGTGCCCTCCCTAGAAGCAGTTTCCCTCCCAGACTGAAATACTTTCATTGAATGTAGACTGGAATCCTTGTGTCACTGTGATTGGTCAGTGTGGGCTGCTGGCATTGACACTCTGCAGATCAGTTAGTTCAGATGTCACATTCAGTTTGGTACAACATGCTAAACTACAGGCTGCTAAACTTATCTTTGTTGTGTGTGCTACTAATGCTGGCAGACCCTGTGAGGCTGGGGAGCGCTGAGGATTACTGCAGCTGGAGGGGAAGGTAAGCTGAGAAACTAACAATTTTATATCACTTAATAGTTCATTCTATGGTCAGCTTGGGGATTGCACTGATACTTAACATTTACGACTGATGCCTATATGATTGTATGGTCTTTATAAATTCTATAGTTTCTACTTCAAAGCATTGGCTAATGTATTAGGTATTTATTATGCATTAATAATGCTTTCAAATATTAACATATATTTGGTATTATTTTTAGGCATATTTCTTTGATCATACCAATAATTTAATGGGCTAATGGTTCTATAAAGTCTGTTGCAGTGTGTGTGTGTGTGTGTATATATATATATATATATATATATATATATATATTAAAAAAATCTTATTTTATATTATATATTGTTATACTGAAACAGGATGTAGTAGCTTGAAATATTTTAAATTATATTTGTTCACAGTATATGTTTGCATGCATAAATATATACTGTGTTTTATATATATATATATATATATATATATATATATATATATATATATATATATATATATATAAATTATTTAGTGGGAAATGGCCCCCTGCAATTAAACACAACAAAAATAACAAACCTAATAAAAACACTGCTTATCTATTTCCTGTAACTCTTGTGATAAGAGCCATCTTTTCCAAGAGATAACTATTTTTTCTACTTAGCACTTTTTAAGATATACATTTTTACTTCCCGCGGAAGACTTTACCTACTTACCGTACTAGCAAAGAGAAACATACATACTGCGTTTGATAAAATGTATTGTGCATGCAGATTTGTACAGTGTGCAATTCCTAAATACTGACTGACTGTCTGTATCTCACAAGACAAGGAATAAAGAGTTTATAAGTAAAATTAGTGATTTAAAAAGTAATTTAACAGGAAAAAAATATTTTTTATAAAATATATAACAATATATATAGTGTCAAAGAAGCAAAAAACAGAAACAATTAAATACATAGCAAACAAACAGTAAAACATTTCAAGACCTGAACGTTAAAGGTAGGTTCAATATTGAAAATCCTGTAAAAGTTAATGGAATATTTTGTAGAATTATCAAATCACATGACAATCCTTTCACATAATCTCATACCACAAGATAATCAACAGCTCTTAACCATGCACTAGTGCATACCCCCAATTTCCTAGTGCAAAATGCTATCTTCATCACTATAGATATTTTATCTGATTTTCTACAGAATTCAAAGAGGAAATTTCACTTTGAATCCAATATTTAAAGGTGCAATATTTAATGGCAAATAAGAGTGAATATATAAAAGTGAATGTTTAAACAAGACATATTTAAGGGATTCTTGGTTATATCAGATACATTTCTTCCCATGCCATTTCTACAGAATATTAAATTGGTAACAATCTCCAAAATATATTCTTAAAATCTTCCTTTAAAGGAATATTGTACTAATATTTTTCTATAATGCATATCAAGAGTATAGTTAATCTATAAATATATACACATTTTTCGCCATAAACAATGGTTCAGTAAAATGTGTTTAATTTATAGGGAAACAAACAGGAAGTGCAGGCTTATGTACAACTGATATCTTGTAGCAAAAACATACAACAAATGCAGGACAGAAATAATCTTCTTTAAGGAGTGGATGTGTTATGTTTGGTGAAAGCCCAATTCACACTGCAGATTCAATAATACAAAGCAACCATTTTCAGTAGAATTTTGTTATATCCGGGAGATAGTTTTACTTTGGAGAGGTTGTGGCTTAAAGGGACACTACTCAAAAATGTTCCGTGTTCCATCTAAGAGTATATTTTTTTGTATTAAAAGGGGTTATGTTATTTTTTTTTTTTGGGGGGGGGGGTTCATTGAATGATGATTTAATTTTAAGGAAGAAATTTAGGAGAACATTTCTCTAACTTTTCCTATTAGCAAAAAAATAAATAATAAAAAAATAAATACTGTGTGTATATATATATATATATATAGATCATTGGTGACTCTTATCTTGCAGTGGTCTCACTTGGGATTCTAATTCTCGAGCTGTGGAACAGGTTCATCTCCGTTGCACAGAAGGTTTCTTGGAATGGATGTACCCAACTCGAGCTTTGCGTGTGATCCTTGAGCCTAACCTGACCAATGGGAAGCATACCACTATCTGCTTAAAGCCTTGTCCCAATTTTAAAGGGGCTAACATCTATGTGGAGAAGGGAAGAGTGCTGCAACTGCTGGTGAGCGAGGCCAGCGATATGCAGCAGGTGCATTGCTTTGCTATGGATAATATGCAGCGGGTAGCCCTCTTCATACAGGCCTGCCCTCAGGAGGACATCAGAAGGAGGACTGCAGGCTTCCAGTACGAGCTCTTCAACAACCAAAACTCAGGACCAGACCTCCAGAAATTTGCACTTATGGATGGTAAGTTAGTGAATATACAACATTTGGTTAGCTGAACTGACTGATTGCTTTATCAATTTGCAGTTAATGACATTATTGCTAAGGGAATACTAAAATAATATTTTCTATGTTGCATCTAAAAAGGTACATTGTAAAATAGATGTAATTTCATTTTTAAAATTTGCAGTTTATTGTTAAATTGCTGGTGCTCTACAAATAAATGATAATAGTTATAGGATTATGTCATTACACGCTAGCTTCAGGCTTTGTGCATGCACATAACATGCTGCCCCTGCCCCTGCAAAATTAGCAAATTCCATAAGGCAACAAACACACATGACCATTATACCAATAAAGCCCCTGTTCATATGCCTTAAAAAACATATACAGGTAGAAAACCCTTTATCCAAACTGCTTGGGGCTGGAAAAGGTTTGGATTTCTGATTAGTTTAGATTTTGGAATATTTGCATCTGTAAATTGGGACAGTTTGGAGAGGGGATGGGACCAAATGTAAACATCAATATCTTATGTCATTTAGTCAATATTTAAATGTCTTAATACAGCTTATACATGTAACCTAAAGGTAATTTATTTCATTTTTAATACTTTTGATGTAAAAAAGTACCCTCAGAAAGATAGCACCGTACTGTAATCAGAAAGGCAATATTTGTTTTAAATAAATCTAGACTGTTATTTGCATTTTAGAGTACAAACTAAATACACAGACAGAAACATTTTTGACTTAGAATATGTTTAGATTTTAGAATTCAGGATTGGGCATTTGTACCTGTACTCATATCTTTATACCAATAATGCCCTTGTTTATTTATAAATATACACATATCTCTATATCAATGGTTTCCAGTGGTAGTAACAGTAGTAACATTTTTGGATTGTGATCACTAAAGAAAAAAAAACACTGGCCGACATTTAAAAAATTACAGGACAATATTTAGAAATGATCTGCTAAAACAAACTAAGGATTGTGAACAACTCCTATATCCTTAACTGCAACAAAGAGGACAAAACACAGTCCATGCATTACTGTGACATAGCTGAAAATATCTGGTTAGCCAACGACAAAAGGCATATGTGTGTAGCCACCAATCAACAGCTATCTCCCAATAGGATATTACTGTTCCTGAGCCTACTTAGGTATGCTTTGCAATATGGGATATCAAGAGAACAAAGTTTGAAAAGTATGCTAAAATTGCATGCGCTATCTGTATCATAAGTTTAATTTTGACTTTAATGCCCCTTTAAGCATGTACTCTGGCAGCAGTTAAGACATTGTAGGGATTATTTTTTATTTCCTTGTAAACTATTATCCAGAAAACAAGAGCAGTATTTTATCCTGTCCTCTTTATCTTCCTTCTAGCCATCTGTCGCCCGTGTGATAACGCAGAACTGCTCATGGCTGTTTGCAGGAGTGATTTTGGTACGTATGTTATAAAGTGCACGCAGAAGAGAATATTACTACTACAGAACAAGAGACAGTTACTGCTTTGTACACTGTGTGTAGTTATCCTGTCTTTCGGCTGTGATAATCTAAGCCAGTTAAAAAGACATAAAATAATTTTGCATAGATAGATGGGCGGCCGCGGGCAGACAGATAGATATTAGCGCTGCGGAATCTGTTGGCACTCTACAAATAACCGATAATAATAATAATAATAGATAGATAGATATACAAAAAAAAAACATGTCCTGTCTAGATACACAGGACATCTTCCATGAAATATTGGCTGCAAGATTGTGGTTTGTTGTCTTCTGACCAGATAATAAACAGTTGTAGTCTGACCTAGGGTTGCTTGCCATCAAGGGTTAAAGCTACAGGAGTCTTAGAAGTCTCAATTGAGACTGGGCCCACAACTCTAGGGGCCATCTGGGCACTGCAGTAAGTAGGGCATTATGCCACTTTTATAATGTATGGCCCCCTCTGTGTGCAGCTCTGCAATACAGGGGTCACAGTGTAAGAAGAGTGTATATATTTACTGTTACAATATGGTGGTAGGGTTTCCAAGATGGCCCCCACAGTGTTGCTGTACAAAAATACCTGCCACCAGCTATGCACATGCTCTGCACAGACTAACCAAGGAGGGCAGATGACTGTATTCATAGAAAAGCAACCCCTCTTCCCCCTATGTGGCTGCCAGCTAAACTTCTGCTTATTGCAAACATCCAAAAAAGGTGATGTTGAAATGAGGCCCCACCAAAGCCTTTTCCGCTGGGCCCAGTGAAGTCTAGATACATCCCTGCTTGACATGTAAATCCAGCCCTATCTCTATCCATATTTTTGTTATTAACCAATCTAAACATGTATGTAATGGTAAAGTCGCCACTTAGTTGGACTTAGCACTTCATAATAAAAATACATGTGACAATAAAATATCATGTACAATGTAAATAATAAAACATAGCTCCCATTTCCTCCTTGGTACCCCTTTGTGCTTAGAAAGTGTTGACATAATCTACATATGGGTTTAAGTTATTTGCACCATCGTTATGAATAATGTCTATACATTATTTTGTTCTGTTAGATCTGTTCCATTAAGAAGTTTCTATCAGCACCACATAAATCAGCACCACAATGTTGTGAAGTCTCAAGCATGCCAATATCTTGCCTCCCATGACATACTGAGGCAAGCATGTCAATATCTTGCCTCCCATGACATACTGAGGCAAGCATGTCAATATCTTGCCTCCCATGACATACTGAGGCAAGCATGTCAATATCTTGCCTCCCATGACATACTGAGGCAAGAAGGCTCTCGTCTTCAGTCTTGCCCAATGTGTTTAGTGGAATATAGCTGCACCTCACTGAAGAGACCCAAAGAAAGAAAGCCAACAACCTTACAACATAACTGTACTGGTGAAACTACTTAATCCGCAATTTGGTCGCAGTATTTTCTTTGGGCAATATTTTAACAAGAACAAAATCTCTCACTAGTCACTTCCAGGGCAGTTTCACAATTAATTTAGAAAGCACAGAAACACTAATATATCATTTCCCAGTCATACATCAGTGTCTTATTAAAGTGATTAAGAGACAGCACACAACCAGTAATGTAATAAGCAAATCATTATTTCTTAATGCAGTTAGAATCCCAGCTCACTCAGTCTTGGAAAACCAGGCATGCTATAATTACTAAATTAAGTCTGCCATTTTTTTCCTCCTCAATGACAATGGGTTGATATCTCTACCAATACCTTAATTAGAAAATGAATACAAGCATTTAATGCAACAGTTTAATGTATTAAATGCTGTTTAAGTCATCATAAACATATAAAGATCTAGGGGCAAGGATTTAAATAAACATTAAACACTAAATTAATTTAATGCACCTCCCACTGATTATGGTTGCCACCATTTTAGAAACCTAGGTTAGACTGCAGGTATCTGAAGAGTTGCTGATAGGGTTGGTACGCAGATGGTATTTTACCCGACACAGCTAGTATTTTTAAAGTTCAGGTCAAAGTTTAAAATAAAGATTAAAAAAAGAAGTAAAAATGCTATAATGGTGAAACTTCTTCCAAGCGTGTTGGAAACTAATTATAAACCAATCGTCATTTATAATTAGCCCAAAGAAATGCTGTATAATTATTTACGCAAATCTATGCTAATCAACATGATCGGTATTACTGGTTACTGTTCATGTGCAAACACGTCAGGTAAGAAATGTAGTGAAAGCTAGATTTCAGCATTGTGGCATATACATATATTGTATATATAACCACAATTTTTGGAACCACGTTGCAAAAAAAAAAATCTGAATATCTAATCGGTATTTTAAAAACAGTAAAAAAAAATTTATTTTCTTTTTAAAACTTGTGTTTTTATGAAATCCCAAAAAACGTTTATAAAATTCAAACATAATTAATGAAAGTATATTATAAAGGTTTTTAGACTGCTATTTCTGAGGGTAACAGATGAGACTTATTGCCCTACACCACGCCATTAGCATTGGGAAAGACGGGAGGAGTGTATTGGCATCTGTTGCTTTAGCATCTCAACAGGCCTGGATATTAAATTATCTTGGAATGTAACCATAACACTCTCTTTGTTTAATAATGAAGATTGATGAGATAATTAATTAGTCCGTCAAATTAGTTTTAGATATTCTGCAGTCCCTGGCAGTATGGAATTATAAATCAAGGTTGGAAAATGTCAGCCAAAGATCACCTGCACAGCAGCTTAAAGGGATATTCCAGTCAAAATAGGAAACCACATGGGTGCATTTCGGTATTGAACAGAAGCAATTTTGTAATATACATGCATTAGCAAAAAGGCTGCCAATAAAAACTATAGTTGTTTCAAAAGTGTATTTAAATATGCACCATGCACCAGCATTTTAAACACAACACTTGTTTGGAAAGCCTAAGGTGCTTGTAACATCTGGTAATGATTTAATTTGTTAATTGCTGACATGATACAAGCCCCACTGATAATCTAAGCAGCTGCATTATTTAAAATATGGCTGCAGTGAAAATCTGTAGCTTTGCTTCACATGCACATGCAGAGAAAAATGTTAACACTTAAACAGTAATTACTCTTAATAGAAGCATTTTTGCCAATACATGTATATTGAAAATATGTTTCTATTCAAAGATGAAATAAATCTATGTGCATTTATATTTTGACTCGAATGTCCCTTTAAACTTAAAGTTGTAGCTACTGCTAATGTCACAAGTCATTAACATCATTAAAAAAATCTTTTATTTTTAATAATAAGACTAAGAGTGGCCAAGAAAAAAAAGTGAAACTTACATACTTATTGGCTGACACCAGGGTCAATCAATTGATTCAAAAAGCCTTTGCTGCTTAAATAGTGTAGCTTTTTGAAGGCCTCCCCACCTGCAAAAAAGGAATTCCCACCTTTAGAGTAACGGTTTCAATCACAAGAACGAATCAACTAAATTTTTTCGTTGCATGCATTTTTTTTAGATTGATCCAAAAATCAATGCACACGTCTAGTTAATATTTATTGAGATGTTTCCATCAACATCAAATCTACTTGCAAAGAAATCTCTATGACTAACTTTCTATTCTTTATATAAGTATGTTTTGTATAATTCGCGGACAAACACAAAATGTAATTCATTTTTGTTTTTCATATTTAGAACACAGAAAAATATTATGTACCTTACTTTATATTACATTGCTGGTATTCAAAAAATGTTTTAATATGTATAAATCTCACCATTAATTTAGCATTTTATTTCTATTTGGACTAGTGTAAGTTTGGTTAGTAACCGGAAGTCAGTTTATATTAAAATTCCATTAAAGAGACTAGTGCAAAAATACAATGTTCTGTTTAGAGACTTGTATTTTTTAAATTAATTACCTTATTTTACTATGTGTTTAATTTATTCAGAAGGATTAGACACAAAGAGACCAATCACAATCCTTTAAAAAGCTAATCAAATTATTTATCTACAAAAATCCTCATAGACTTTAATACTGAATCTTGTAGAAAAATCATTAGATAATTGTTTTTATAAAGGATTGTTATCAACCCAAAGTTTCACTCCTGGAACTCCCCACATTCTGCTACATATGAGATTGTGGCCAGTGATTGGATAATACACAGATATGCCTTCTCCTCATTGGCTCACCATCTTTATCCTCATTTGGGATGGCACAGAAGCATAACTTTGACTATGTTTTTGATCAAACTGTAAAAAAGTTATCTGTCTATAATATAACACTAAAACAGAGCATTTTATTGTATGCTAATCTGTCTCAAGTTGTCGCATTTTGTTTCCTTCACGTTTAGTTGTGAGAGGCACAATCAAGAACATCAGTCATGATCAAGAGGCTCACACATCTCATGTGGACATCAGGGCCTTGAACGTTTATAGACAGACAAACAGCATATTTCAGCTGGATGAGGCCACAGGGGAATGGACTGGACGTATCACAACCTTATTAAAGTGTAGAGTCCAGAAAGGGGAAGGTGATTTCTTATTTACTGGCAATGAGCATTTTGGAGACGCGTGGCTGGGATGTGCCCCAAGATTTAAAGATTTCCTTAACATCTATCAAGAGGCCAAACATCAAAGGACTAACCCATGTGAATTCCAGTTTGGATTCAGCCTAAATATTCCTGCAATAGTATGAATCTAAACAAAAACTTAATCATCTCCAATGATGATACAGACCTTGAGTTTTAGAAACACAAATGTATTTTATTTTTGTAATTGTATGCCTGAACTTTCAATGAAAGATATGTTATATTGACTTCTCCAGATCTATGTTTCTGCCAATTATCTGGCAAGTGAAAGTTATTATTGTAAAAACAATAAATATATAAACAATATGTAATTTGTGGTTGAAAAGCATTCTTTACATTTTCTGGACTTAAATATATAATAAAATGTATTAGCTAACAAGCATAAACCTCTGCAAACATGTTGTGTACACAAAATACTACTTTAAAGGGACAGTCTACTCCAAAATTCTTATTGTTTAAAAAGATAGATAATCCCTTTATTACCCATTCCCCAGTTTTGCATAACCAACACAGTTATATTAATATACTTTTTATCTCTGTGATTGCTTTGTATCTAAGCCTCTTTTGGCAGCCCCCTTATCACATGGTTATTTATTTATTATCTATCGACTTGCATTTTAGCCAATCAGTGCAGTGTCATACAAAACTCCACGGGAAAGAGCACAATGTTATCCTAATGGCACAGTTAGCAGTGTCTTGAGAAAAGCTAATAAAAAAGCATGTGATAAGAGGCTGTCTCTAGTGGCTTAGAAACAGGAAGAAATTTAGAGGTTTAAATGTTATAAAGTATATTAATATAATAATGTTGGCTTTGCAAAGCTGGGAATGGGTAGTAAAGGCTTTATCTATCTTTATAAACAATAACAATAATGGATAAGTTGGATTAGCCGAATATTGATTTCAGATTTCTTACCGTTATTTCAACAATAATAGGAGCAATACATTTACAATTAATTATGCTACACACACAAGCTGCTACTGTAACTATGCTGCAGTCACCCAAGCAGCTACTAAATGTGCTGCACAGATAAGCGGTTACTGCTAAAGTTTATAAATGTTCAGTACTTACAAAATAAGTCATTCATAAGCATAACCCCTAACATTGTCAACCCTCAAACATGAATAATATCGGGAGTATTGTCACAGAGGAATTGACTGAGTATCTATAATAGTAGAGGTGCCCTGTGCATTGCAGGGGAATAGACATGTGCAGCCGCAAAAAAATTCAGTATGGGCAATTATTTCGGAATGCATATTCGTTGGCTGCACTATTCAGTATTTGTTTTGTTTCAAACTAAACAAATACTGAATATTAATAGAACATTTACATTAGTTTTTGTTTAATGAGTGTAAATGTTCCAAAGCTACAGGGGAAAAAGTTCACCTGTAACGTAATACTTACCTTTAGCGCTAGAGAGCCGCGATAAACCGGTCCTCTTTTTCCCAGAGCCCCCACCGCACTAATAGGAGGCTTAGTGTGGCGGCTCCAAGGCCTGTACTAAAGGACCTTCTCCGCGTCTCTGTGAAGAAGAGGACCGGGTTAGCGCGGCTGTCCAGTGCTAAAGGTAAGTATTTAACTATTTAAAGGAAACAAAAGAATGCTGTTTAAAAAATACGTCAGTATTTATTCGTTTTCTTTAAGGGGTACATTTGTTTGGAATATCCCTGTTTTGTCACAAATGTGCATTTTTGACAAAACTTCAATCACATGTCTATAGGGGACCCTATAGTCCCTGTGGCTGCCAAGTGACAGTAGCTTTACATGAGTAATAAAGGTTCTTAATCTGGCACTTTTTTCTCATCCACTATGTCCCTAGAGGATGAGCTACTTAACCCTTTAACTGCTGAGCCACGTCCACCCCTGCACTGAGCAGCTCTTTTGGAGTCTTTAAATTCTGCTCACATTTAGGCCCTAATGTAGGCCATGTTTTAGTGAGAAACCCACAAATGTTATATAGCTTTGTTTTTTCAAGAGACTCAGCGGATTCAAACCTTAGTACCATTCATTTATATATGTATATATCATGTCATGTACGAAACCTGCAACAAAAAGTGTGAAAAAATCCTTTCTTTTTTTTTAATTAAAATTTTTCTAAAGTTATAAACAATAGTGTGTGTGTTTTTCACCCCTAAACTTTATAGTAAAAATAGTAAAAAGAACGGGTTATCCACATATAAATAAGGGCCTTTCGATGTAATTATGTAACTTTGATCTGTACACAGGGGCTCCCATGAGCCTCTTTGCAAATAAATGCACATTTATTCACACCAGGAGATCGCTATTACAGTCATTACCTAGCTATTATCCCCTTAACGGCGCTGGTAGTTATGCCCTTAAGTGGACCTGCCCTGAATGTCGCTGCTGTCCTGGGCCTTTCTCTGCAGCGATCTTGCTAAAAATAGCGAGATCACACTATATCTGCATGCCCCACGAGTGGGGCAGTGCAGAAATAGACGGACAGAGTTACCGATGCAGAGAGGGCCACTCTGTGGCCCTCTCTGCATCTGACAGCGGTTGTGCCGATCGTCGGTGGGAGGGTAAGGAGGAAGGTGGGTGGGCAGCCCATCACTGAAGGGGGGCAGGAGGTGGGTGGCAGGGGGGGACCGCTACGGAAAAAAATCGTAAGAGCGGCAGTGAGTGGGAAGGAGGGAGGGGGAAGTAGGGAGAGGGGGCTGCTGTTGTAAAAAGTGGGTAGAGGGTGGGAAATCGATCTGGGAGGGGGAGGGGGGAGGATAATGAGGGAGGCCACACTACAGAAAAAATGTTTTTTTTTTTTATTTTAAAGAAAAGACTAAAAACTGCAGCAAACTGGGTACTGGCAAACAGCTGCTAGTACCTAAGATGGTGTTCAATAGGTAGTGGAGGGGGACTTAGAGAGCTATTTGAGGGGATCAGGGAGCTTGGAGGGTAAGGGGGGATCCTACACGGCAGAAAATATAAAAAAAAAAAAATTAAGAAAAAATCCATTTTTTTTAGCACTGGCAGATTTTCTGCCAGTACTTAAAATGGTGTTGACCATTGTGGGGTGGGGGAGGGAAGAGAGCTGTTTGAGAGGGATCTATACACTAAAGCTAAAATTAACCCTACAAGCTACCTAATTAATGCCTTGACTGCTGGGCATAATACAAGTGTGGTGCGCAGCAGCATTTAGCGGCCTTCTAATTCGCAAAAAGCAATGCCAAAGCCATATATGTCTGTTATTTCTGAACAAAGGGGATCTTAGAGAAGCATTTACAACCATTTGTGCCATGATTGCACAAGCTGTTTGTAAATAATTTCAGTGAGAAACCTAAAATTGTAAAAAAGTTAACGTTTTTTTTTTTATCGCATTTGGCGGTGAAATGGTTGCATGAAATATACCAAAATGGGCCTAGATCAATACTTTTGGTTGTCTACTAAAAGAAAATATATAGGGGTCAATTTATTAATGTGCGAGCGGACACGATATGATGCAGCGTATCATGTCCACTGCACATCGATAAATGCCAACAGCATTTATCATTGCACCAGCAGTTCTTGTAAACTGATGGTGCAATGCCGCCCCCTGCAGATTCACGGCCAATCGGCCGCTAGCAGGGGGTGTCAATCAACCCGATCGTATTCGTTCGGGTTGATTTCTGTCCGCCGCCTCAGGGCAGGCAGACAGGTTATGGAGCAGCGGTCTTTAGACCGCTGCTTCATAACTTCTGTTTCCGGCGAGCCTGAAGGCTTGCCGGAAACAAGGGGCATCAAGCTGTGTACGGAGCTTGATAAATTGACCCCATAGTTTTGATAGGTTTAAATGTAGTGATGGCAAAAATGCTAAAAATGCTCTGGTCTTTTGGGGAAGTTTTTGTCTGAAATGCCCTTTTATTGGGGCTTTATTTTTAAGAAGGGCTTTAAAACAAGAGTCTTGGTGGTCTCTAGGCCTTTTTGATGGCTTGTTAGAGGATATGTTAAAAACGTGTGTTTATACATAGCCCCAAGACACATACAGAGCATACAATTATCTTTCAAATGGTGGGTCTTGGAGGTTTCTAGGGCCTAAAGGAGCTGAGATTGGGGGTTTGAATGGTTCTTTAAGCCCTCTTCATCTTTCCAGCACTTCCGATTTCCAGGGCTTGGTGACGTCACCATGCACATGCAGGCGATGCTGGAGCCCTAGACCACCAGGGAAGTGTGAGGAAGGGGGCGTGATGAGTTCCAATAGCTCCCCCCCTTATGACGACACATGGTTGTCATCCACAGTAAATACATTGGGGACGATTTATTAAGGACCGCTGCTCCTTAACTCATTAGCCACCTCTGAGGTGGGGGACTGCAATCATGCTGATCAGATACGATCGGGATGATTGACACCCCCTGCTAGTGGCCGATTGGCCGCAAATGTGCAGGGGGCGGCATTGCACAAGCATTTCACCATTGTGTTGTCATGTGCACTTAAAAAAAAAAAGTGGACTGATCCAGAGACTGTAGTACACTTTTGAAAAATTTCAAATAAGCCAATATTTAAGGTGGCAAACAAATACACCCTTTGTATCCACAAGCTAGCAGTCTGCCAGAGCATTCCTCAGGGTGAAAAGACAGAAGAGGTTAAATCTTAAGTTCCTTGCTATTGGGTCCTTATGGCTTGTGACATTACAGTAAGTAAATGTTGGTTGGTGCTTGCGGCAGCTGTGAGCAGCAGTGCATTACCTCGCTCTCTGTGTTTTTGGACCAGTTACTGTTTTTTCCGGCAGCTATTTATTGTGGCGTGTGGTGTTTCTAAGCATTTAAGAGTAATGCAGTAAAATCATGTGACTGACATCTGGATATTGTGCATTAAATAGACAACACTTTGTTTCCTATATATTTTGTTTCTTCACTGAATCAGTTGGTTTATAAAACAAAAGGTCAATAAAGATATCTAATTCCTCTTTATTATAAAGTTAGCTGTCCCTTCTGGTCTCGCAGTGCAGTAACTCACTCTACAGTACAGCACTGGTTGTTTAGAAATATATACAATCTGTTTCTACTGCTGACATGCATGTCTCCTAAATACAGGAACCTCTGAATGCTAGCAAAAGGTATCACCCAGAATCAAATCACTCTGTGTTTGAATATCTATGTGTGTGTGTACTATGTGTGTGTATGAAAATCTACATATGTATATACATTGGATGTTATGCTCTTCGATGTGTGCAATCATGTGTGTGAGTTTCTGTGTGTGTGTGTATGTATGTGTGTGCTTGTGTATGTATCTTTGTGTTTGTGTGTGTGTATGTATGTGAGTGTATGTATGTGTGTGGGTATATGTGTGTGTATTTGTGTGTATGTCTTTGTGTCTGTGTATGTATGTGTATCTGAGTGTATGTGTGGGCTTGTGTATGTGTATTTGTGTGTATGTGAATTGTGTGTGTGAATTTGTATTTGTGTAGGTTTCTGTATTTGTGTTTGTGTGTGTGTATGTATGTGTGTGCTTGTGTATGTATCTTTGTGTTTGTGTGTTTGTGTATGTGTATTTGTGTGTATGTATGTGAGTGTATGTATGTGTGTGGGTATATGTGTGTGTATGTATGTGTGTATCTTAGTGTATGTGTGTTTGTATATTTGTATGTATGTGAATTGTGTGTGTGAATGTGTATTTGTGTGTGTTTCTGTATTTTTGTTTGTGTGTGTGTGTGTATGTTTGTGTGTGTGTGTTTGTGTATTTGTGTATGTTTGTGAGTGTGTGTTTGTGTATTTGTGTGTGTATGTGAGTGTATGTGTGTGCTTGTGTATGTATCTTTTTGTGTGTGGGTGTATGTACCAAACAACCCCATGTTATGCTGATGATTATAAATACAGTTACTAAAAAAAGTGTCCTGTTTGACTGAAATGTTGGAAGTGTAAAATTAAAGTCACATAGAAGCTTTACAGCCGCATGTGCATTGCTCTATATCAGGCTCGCTGATGCATGTGCATTGTTATATTAGACTCGCTGATGAATTTCCTTCCCATTTTCCCATTGTCCCTCCTTCCTCTGTTCCTTACCAATGTATGCCCTGTTTTCTCTCAGAGAATTCTGGGACAAGCAAACCCTCCAAGAATCATAAAGTTCTGTAGTCAGAGTCAGACCACACCACATGGACTACACAGACTCCATTCATTTTAATTTGGCCCAATTCCAGGCCACCCAGACCCCACACATATATATGTACTGTATATGTACATGTGTGTGTGTAATATTATTTTCTTAAATTAAAATGTTATCAGACTGCTTAAACTGTGCTCTTAAAACTTGTGTGTTATGTTCTGCCACTTCCTAAAAATGGTCTCATGATTTTGTTAAGCCACTCCTCATCCCTGCTCATGCCAGGGGTCAAGTCCTACAAAACAAAGTGTGGGAACTCACCAAAACTTCCTTACACACCCTCACAATTGATATTGTTTTATGTACACACACACACACTGTATTTATATGTATATAATCTATACACTTTGGTTAATGAAAGCAAATTAAATCCAATGAAGGGTTGAATGGTTGCAATTGGGCCTGAGAATCCTCCTCTGTCACAGAGTCTAACCCACTTAAGGTGCAATAGTCCTATTTCTGCTGAGGGGAGTTACATAACCCCAGTGCAAGCCACAAAGAAATGTAAGCACCATGTGCAGGGTGATCACACAGCAGGACTGCTGACAGGCTTGCATTTAGTGTATTGTGGGAAATGCTACTGCCCATTACTAGAGGATCTCACTATCCCTCTAATCAGACCTCCCACCAGCAGTGTTTACTGAAGTGTTTCTGTTCTCTGTCTAGAGGGAACTTAGTTCCTCCTGCAAAAATAGTGCAGGAACTCCGTTCCCATGCGTTCCTGCTC
The DNA here is from genome assembly GCF_027579735.1 of Bombina bombina. Lineage (NCBI taxonomy): Eukaryota > Metazoa > Chordata > Amphibia > Anura > Bombinatoridae > Bombina > Bombina bombina. The sequence continues at coordinate 421,111 of NW_026513070.1, forward strand.
GATTTAACCCCTGGCTCCTGCCCACCACATATCACAAGTTTGCTTGGGGGTGTCCCTCTTTTGGATTTTGAAATGTTGGGAGGTATGTTAAAAAGCATTTTTTTTTTTAGCAAAGTGTGTAGTACTTGGACATACTCCTTGAACACTTATATAAATAACCAAAAAATATATATAATGGAGAAGAGCAAAGCTCTTTCAAAATGTACAATTGAAAATTGTGGGCTAGATTACAAGTGGAGCTCTATTTAGCACTTTCGCTTGAGCGCTAACACTGCCAGAAGTAAAGTTTTTGTGCATGCAGGTTAGTGCTCGTATTACAAGTTAAAAGTAAAAATCCTGATGCGTGTTAACCAAAGGACTTCGGATATTTTTAACTACTTCTCCCCATAGACTTCAATGGAGCTTGTGGGCTAACCCGACACCATATTAAACCCACAGAGCTACACTTGACTGCAGTTATTAATAGTTCACATTCCAATGTCCTTAACATACAGTACAATGTTATTTTTATTTTAAATAGATATTTCTATATGTATATATATATATATATATATATATATATATATATATATATATATATATATATAGAGAGAGAGAGAGAGAGAGAGAGAGAGAGAGAGAGAGAGAGAGAGAGAGAGAGAAAGGATAAGCACAATCTCACATATGTTTTCAGCAGCCAGGGTGCACTTTAACTCACATTACCGTCCCATCAAAAAGGCACTCACTGTTCTTCATAAAAAGTAACTTTTAATTTCAATCCATCATAAAAAGCGACATAACGTTTCGGTGTCTAACAACACCTTTGTCAAATGTCATAAAAGCATCGAGAAACCCAATTCCCAAAAAACACACCTATCACACATCAAATTTACATGCCTTATATACAAACATGTTTGTATTCGTAAATGCGATCTGGCTGTAACGTCATGACGTCATCATGCTCCGTATCTGCGTGTTTTGTCATGACCAATCACGCTCAATGGTAACCTGTACACAAAGCCTCTGTCACCATACGAATTAGCAAACCAAATAATGTTTATTGTTTAACACAACAACAAATGCAGCAACGTTTCGGTATTACTACCTTAGTCAAGCTAAAGTGCATAATGACATAGATTCTATTTATACCCATTCACCACAAGGTGGCGCTCAAGATACAAATCCATATTAACCCTTAGGACTAGGATCATTAAGGACAGGATAATAAAGCATAAAAGTAATATTCAAACTAAAAACATGAAAGCCCCTGTAGCGCACCATTTTATTGAAAAGGGACATTCAATAGCACAACTGAGGTTCCAAATAATTGAAAAGTGTCAATGCCACGTAGGTTAGGAAATGGGGAACGTTTATTAAAACAAAGAGAATGTTTTTGGATTTGGAAATTAGATACAATGGAACCTAAAGGTTTAAATCGAGATCTAGATATGTCTGTATTCTTATAAATTGCCTTCTGTATATATCTGTATTTTTAAGTATTTTTTAGGATTCTATGTTTAATTAATTGTTAAATTGAAAAATGTTAAACTTAGGTTTCAAGACATTTGTATTGTGGTAAACTAAGGGTTAATATGGATTTGTATCTTGAGCGCCACCTTGTGGTGAATGGGTATAAAAAGAATCTATGTCATTATGCACTTTAGCTTGACTAAGGTAGTAATACCGAAACGTTGCTGCATTTGTTGTTGTGTTAAACAATAAACACTATTTGGTTTGCTGCTACTCAGTTTGGATTTTTCATTATCTGTTCAGAGCCTGGAGTGGAGCTCTGGAGTGGCGTGCAATGGGTCGCTGAGTGCTGGATTAGGACTTTGGTTTTGAGACCATACGTATTAGCCCGGTTCACAATACTCGGCTGTTATACTGTGATGGCAAAACAATACAGGACATCTGCAGAGACCCTAAATTCACTGGTCATCATGTATTACTTGTTAACCATGGTACAATGTAAGATACTGATCGCATCTAATAATACAAATTATTGCGTGCTAAATAATGTTAAAAACAATTCCCATATATACACATTTTGATCATTAGTGTCTGCACATAATCCCCATCGGAGAATCTAGAGAGTTGACAGAATTACTAACAAACCAAGCAGAGGACCTAATAACATACACAGTTATCTCACACCAAGTTACTTCCTTCATATCACTTGGAGTATGTAAAGAAACCCGTGTGTACCCACTAGAACGATCATCCATATGGATACACTTGGGTAATAGCTTGTAATCCTGTGACATATGAGTTCAATCATAGTTATTTGGTGTAGACTGGTCTGAAATCAAGGACAGTATTCAGTCCCCTTGGTACTAAGGTGTCCAATGTATGAATCCATTTGATTTCAACCTGTAGCAATTTTTTCCCACATCTTATCAGTGGGGGTACATGATCGATCAACGCCTGTTGGTGTGTGGATGTTGGAACATCTGGCCCCTCATCATGCTATTGCATGTAATGCAGTTTCCACATGTGAAGAATCCATTCTTGGATGTCTTTAGCCAGGTATCCTTCTGGTAACAGTTGATTGGATCTGTTTTCACCAATATGTCCCTCAGGTTCTCCGCCCTGCGGTAGACCATCCTAGGAGGTTTCATCTTATGAAAAGGAAGTGATGGATCAGTTTCTAGGATTGGCCAATGTAGTTGTGCCGATCTCTTCAGTGCACTGCTTGCCGGGGTATAGGTGGTTACAAAATTCAGTTGCTCAGTTTCCATGTTGGATTCCATCTGTTTACCCTTTGTAGGGTTCTCAAGAAATTTATCTTTAGTAGTTCGGACCATCCCATCATCATAACCTCTGGCCACCAATTTCTTCTCCATTTCCGTAAGTTGTTCCATTATGGTGGGTACCCAACTATTGTTACGGATGACTCGCATCAGTTGACAGGTGACAATCCTTGTCTTTTGGTGTCTGGGGAGAAAGCTCCTGGCCTCTAATAAAGAGTTACGGTCTGTTGGCTTCGTATAAAACAAGGAGCATCCATCACAGGCCACCACCTTGTATATATTCAGATCTAAAAAGTGTTTCACTACCTCATTATATTCCAGTTTAAAACGTATTGGACAGTCCATGGTGTTCAAACATGTCACCTACTCCTCCAAATCGTCATTACTACCTCCCCACACCAGAAACACATCATCGATGTACCGTACGTAGTTAGTATCTGATTTGGGGGTGGGTGAATGGCTTCATGGCTACTTGTTCGTACCATGCCATGTATAGGTTGGCATACGTGGGTGCCATGTTTGAACCCATGGCTGTCCCTGAAATCTGCAAATAATATTCCCTCTCAAAGCTAAAGAAATTATTTTCCAAACATAGAGTGAGCAATTCACATAAGAATTTAATGGGTGGTCCATCATATAGGGGATTCCCAGTCACCATAGACCTGACAGCTGCAACAACCCCCCATGAGGGATTTGGTGTACAGGCTGTCCAGGTCCATGGTGACCAGGATATCATCGGTTTACAGTGTATCATAATCTTTCAATAATTTTAACAAACTAGGGGAATCCTGCAAGTATGCCGGGGTTCCCTTAACCACTGGTTGGAGGTAGAAGTCTATATAGATGGCCAGGCTAGACAGCAAGGAATCTCTGGCAGACACAACTGGTCTGCCAGGAGGGTTTATCAAGGTCTTATGTACCTTCAGTAGAAGATATAATTTCGGGGTCTTGGGTTGATCATTAATTAAATATTCAAATTCCTGTTCAGATAGTAGTCCAGACTCATATCCCCTATTTAGACAGTCATCTTTATTTTTCTTAAAAGTTATGCTGGGGTTGCCCTTTAATTTCAGATAGATTGTCGTGTCAGATAATTGTTTTAAGGCCTCGGCTCTGTAGTCCACATAATCCTGTAGGACTATAGACCCACCTTTATCCGAAGGGCGAATTACTATGCTATTATCATTACTCAGTGTCTTAATACCAATCTCTCGTCTGAACTCAAATTTGGATAAGTTGGGTAAGGTGGTGTATCTTTGACCTCATGACATAGCATTCTAGTAAAACTCTTTATGGATGGGTGTGTATTTACAGGTTCAAAAGATGACGGTTTCTTAAACTTTGTCCTTACATCATCCCTAAAATGTTCCTTCAATTTAAGTTGTCTTTGTAGCTTATGAATGTCTACAATGGAATTAAATTTATCACATCTGGGTGTTGGTATAAATGACAACCCACGATTCAAGACGGAAACCTCAGTGTCACTAAGAGATCGACTGCTCAGATTAAATATAATATTAATTTCTTTCTCTGTTGTCTTTTGTGATTTATGTCTACCTCGCCTGATATGTGGGCGTCTGATTCTTTTAAACCTACGGCCAGCGGTGGTTTCGCCGCTGACCTGGTAGCCACCCCGGAAAAAGATTGACTGGTTGGATATTGTCTTGTCATTAGTGTCATTAGTGTCAGTATCCATTTTCCCATTATCAGACGAGTCACCCCCACTAGAATCAACTAGACTCAAAGTATTTCGTGTACGTGTATTTCTACGTCTGAATCTATTAGAGGGTTCATCTTTGCCATACAAGCATCTATATAGGCGTCTATCCCTGTAGTCACTCTCCACAGTGTTAAGTTTTTTGTTTTTAAAAGCAACCGATTCTCCTCTATATTTAGTGACCATATTCTCAAGCTTGGTTACCCATTCCTGGGTTTTATCATCAACCAGAACATGGTAACTCTGCATTTTTGTGGTCTCAATTTCAGATTTAATTTTTAATTCAAGTCTACTGACTTCCTCTATGACCAGTAAAATGAGGTCATATGAACATTTATTTAAAATTGAGCACCACTTTCTGCAGAAATCCATGTTCTGTCTACCTATGGTTGGGATATTTTTAACCCTAAACCCCCTAGGAATGTATTTCTTACAGTGATAACCTGAGAGGTAAACTGCATGAAGGTGATAGTCAATCTCTTTTTTGCGTAAATTAAGCAACTTATGGTATACATTAATTGGGGTGTCACCCCTCAACTTACTTAAGTCATCTGTCACTCTGATCCTTTCTGCATCTTCATCCGTGAATACAAAGGATTCTGTGTTTAAATCCTCATCCATATACAGGTTCTCCATATCCACTGTTGTGGTAGCCATGTTGGAGACAGTCTGTGCAGACACAAATATTCAATCAAGTGTGAATGGTGCACAAATTGCGATTCAGTTATCGTGTTAAAACCAAATAATAGTCAATATTCATAGAAAGTTGGTACGAACAAGTAGCCATGAAGCCATTCACCCACCCCCACATCAGATACTACGTACGGTACATCAATGATGTGTTTCTGGTGTGGGTAGGTAGTAAGGACGATTTGGAGGAGTGGGTAACATGTTTGAACACCATGGACTGTCCAATATGTTTCAAACTTGAATATAGTGAGGTAGTGATACACTTTTTAGATCTGAATATATACAAGGTGGTGGCCTGTGATGGATGCTCCTTTGGCACATCATTGTATACGAAGCCAACAGACCGTAACTCTTTATTAGAGGCCAGGAGCTTCCACCCCAGACACCAAAAGACAGGAATTGTCACCTCTCAACTGATGCGAGTCATCCGTAACAATAGTGATGGAACAACTTACGGAAATGGAGAAGAAATTGGTGGCCAGAGGTTATGATGATGGGATGGTCTGAACTATTAAGGATGAATTACTTGAGAACCCTACAAAGGGTAAATGGATGGAATCCAACATGGAAACTGAGCAACTGAATTTTGTAACCACCTATACCCCGGCAAGCAGTGAACTGAAGAGATCGGCACAATTACATTGGCCAATCCTAGAAACGGATCCATCACTTTCTTTTCATATGATGAAACCTCCTAGGATGGTCTACCGCAGGGCAGAGAACCTGAGGGACATATTGTTGAAAACAGATCCAATCAACTGTTACCAGAAGCATACCTGACTAAAGACATCCAAGAATGGATGCTTCACAGGTGGAAACTGCATTACATGCAATAGCATGATGAGGGGCCAGACGTTCCAATATCCACACACCAACAAGCATTATACCATTCGGCATAGGTTGACGTGCCCGAGTACGAGCACATACGTCATTTATATGCTAATTTGCCCATGTTCTCTGGTCTATGTCGGTAAGACGATAACAAGCTTCAGGGATAGGATGGCGAACCACCGTTGTGCAACTCAGAACAGCCAGTGGCACGCCACTTTGCTGATTGCAACCACAGTTTATCCAGCCTAAGGTCGATGCTGATCGATCATGATCGATCATGTCAGGTAAACACTTCGGGTTTACCTGACAGGAGTACACTAATTCTTCATGTGCACTAACCCGATATAAGTTATATTAAGATGTGTTATGTATTTATTAAATACAAGATATTGATAATAAATATTAATAATTAATGTAAATAATTAAGATGTTCTTAATTTTGTTTTTTAAAACAGATTATATATGTATATTTTATAGTAACTATAATATGGCTAGATTACAAGTTTTGCGTTATGAGGGGTGCAGTACTAACTTGCATGTTATTGTCACCGCTCACTTACCTACAGCGCTGGTATTACAGGTTTTTATAATCCCGGCGTTAAAAGACAAGAAGTGAGCGTAGAGCAAACTTGTGCTCCATACCACGCACCAATACCAGCGCTGCTTAAGTCAGCGGTGAGCTGGTTGTACGTGCTCGTGCACGATTTCCCCATAGACATCAATTGGGAGAGCCGTAATAAAAGCCTAACACCTGCAATAAAGCAGCATAAAGCTCCGTAACGCAGCCCCATTGATTCCTATAGGGAAACAAAATTTATGTTTACACCTAACACCCTAACATAAACCCGAATCTAAACACCCCAAATCTTACACTTATTAACCCCTAATCTGCTGCCCCCAACATCGCCGACACCTACATTTCTATTTATTAACCTCTAATCTCCCGCCCCCAATGTCGCCGCAACCTACCTATACTTATTAACCCCTAATCTGCCGCCTCCAATGTCACCGCCACTATAATAAACATATTAACCCCTAAACCGCTGCACTCCCGCATCACAAACATTAGTTAAATATTATTAACCCCTAATCTGCCGCCCCTAACATCGCCGCAACCTACCTACATTTATTAACGCCGCCACTATGCTAAAATTATTAACCCCTAAACCTAAGTCTAACCCTAACCCTAACACCCCCTAACTTTAATATAATTAAAATAAATCTAAATAAAAGCTTCTATCATTACCTAAATGATTCCTATTTAAAACTAAATACTTACTTATAAAATAAACCCTAAGATAGCTACAATATAACTAATAGTTACATTGTATCTAGCTTAGGGTTTATTTTTATTTTACAGGCAAGTTTGTATTTATTTTAACTAGGTATAATAGTTACTAAATAGTTTTTAACTATTTACTGACTACCTAGCTAAAATAAATACTTCGTAAGAAAAGGCTTCCGTCTTACCGTCTACCCCAAAGCCCAAACATATGAAGAATACGGGAGATTGCTGTCACATGTACTACACAGCCAGTACTTGCCAGATATTCCTGCAGCTCCTTTAATGTTGCTGTAGGCCTCTTGGTAGCCTCCCAGACCAGTTTTCTTCTCGTCTTTTCATAAATTTTGGAGGGACATCCAGTTCTTGGTAATGTCATTGTTGTGCCATATGTTCACCACTTGATGATGACTGTCTTAACTGTGTTCCATGGTATATCTAATACCTTGGAATTTTATTTTTACCCTTCTCCTGACTGATACCTTTTAACAATGAGATCCCTCTGATGCTTTGGAAGCTCTCTGCGGACCATGGCTTTTGTGTAGGACGTGACTAAGAAAATGTCAGGAAAGACCTACTAGAACAGCTGAACTTTATTCAGGGTTAATCAGAGGCACTTTAAATTATGGCAGGTGTGTGATGACTCTTATTTAACATGGTTTTGAATGTGATTGCTTAATTCTGAACACAGCTACATCCCCAGTTATGCACACTTATGCAACCACATTATTTTTTATTTTTTTTGTTTACTTCCCTCCACCTTAAAGATTTCAGTTTGTTTTTCAATTGAGTTGTGTAGTTTATAGGTCACATTAAAGGTGGAAAAAGTTCTGAAATGATTTATCTTTGTTTCGTTTTCTTACATCACAGAAACCTAACATTTTAACAGGGGTGTGTAGACTTTTTATATCCACTGTATGTTATATTTACCATATTTATGCAATATTCATATTTAATATATATATATATACACGCACACACATGATTTTTGTATATTTATAGATAGATATTCCTATATATCTGCATATATATATATTTATAAATACTTAGAATATATTCCCCTATGTGCTATGTGCAGAACATTGGAATGTGAAATATGTACAGTAAATACATAGTTAAAACCTTTATTAAATACGAATATTGCATAAATATGTTTTTTCATGTTTTCATCTGCTTAACTGCAAAATGCCCCAATGCACTTATATATGTCTATATATGTATGTATGTGTTTATATATGTATATGTGTCTGTAAATATAAATATATATATATATGCACACACAAATACATCTTTAGAGATGTATATGAATGTATCTCTATGTTAAAGCCCTTTCTTAGCCTACCTTTTTTTGTGAGACCTCATATCTTTAAGCCCTTCTAACTTTTTTGTGCAATATTTTTTTAAAATAATTTTTATTAGATGGTGTTATTATAATTGTAACTGTACTTAACAAACAGTTAACCAGAGCTCTGAAGATGCTCTGACCTTATGTGCGTTAGCTTCAGTTGCACTCAAGCGATCGCGTTTACTTTCAACTTGTAATACGTGTGAAAAAACCCGATGCTTGCAAACAGCCGCAATATACCCCTTATCGCTCATGCATAACTGTTAGCGCTCCACTCATAATCTAGCTGTAGCAATTAGCGCTTTCAGAAAATTAAAAGATCAGATCTCTGGTTAATTTTCTAAAAGTTCCCCAAATGCCCCCAAAATGGAAGGTCTTTTTATAATAAAACAATACTTCACTAGGCAGTTTTAAGGGGTTAAAGATTGACGGCTGTGGGGTGTTAGAAAAAAAAAGTGCCTTTACGTTGCAGTCTATGGGAACTATGTTTTCCCAGTCATATATATATGTGTGTGTATATGCTTATATACATATATATATATTTATGTGTTAATATATATGCGCTTAGGTTCTGTGCCATGTATGACGGCATCAGAACGAGGCTCCCATTGGAGCCTATGGAAGCCCCCTCTCGTGAGCACAATAAACTCATAATACCAGTGCACTTTAGAGTGCATTGTATTACTCAGTTGAGCGCAAATATCCTTTTAGCGTAAGCAATATTTTGCACTCAACTCGTAATCTGGCCCTAAAAAATATATATTTTGAATATTCCAAGTATCACACGTTGTTTTTTGTTGTTTTTTCTCATCCAACTATTTGCATAAGTAAAAATAATTTTATATAAATTCTATTAGCTATGCACATAAGAAATCAGCATTCAATAAATATTAGTACTTGATCACTAGTAAATCATTTATGTAGTGTAAAACAGGGAAAGCACTTATCAGCAAACCTAGGATAACTGACTACCCTTCTGGCTATTTTTAAGGTAATTAATTAGCTAAGGATATTGTCTGGTGACAGCCAAGCTTGAATAGCGTGTGACACAGACGGGCGATCTTGTCATTGTGTCTAAGGGAATTAGATTGCAATAAAAAGGTAAGATTAGCATAGCTACATTTCTTTGTGTTGTCTTTTCTTGTGCTGCTCACCCAGGGAATAATTGATATTCATGGGTAATTAGCCATGCAAAAACGTCCATTGTTATATGAGTTGGTTTGGCAAATGTCTCATGAACTGTCCTGGGTCTTCAGCTATATGGGATATTGCATCACTGGGTAGGAGTTAGCTCTGCTCTTTTTCAGTCAATTTTCTCTAGTCTGGGCCAGCTATTCTCTTCTTGAATAGTCTAGGTTAGCCACAGGGTCGAGGCGTATTTGTAAGAATGGTTGAGGTGTCCCACCTACATTTCACTAGACTGAATGGTCACTAAATTGTCATCCCTCCTCCACATCTGCTTGCAGATTATCAGAGAAGTTCTCCCAAAGTTTATTTTGCAGGGTTTTTTAACTCTTATTCTATGGGAAAATGTCTAATTTGCACACTTATTGTTGATTGGGGCAGTAGATGTGGAGCAGAGGGCAATCCCATTAAAAGTTTGAGAACACCATGGATGCTATTGAAGCAAATGATGTGAAACCTTATGAAATCCATTTACCTATTATGGGCTAGATTACAAGTGGAGCTCTAACTTATTGCGCGCCCGCAAACAGGCAAATTTGTCCGTTTGCGGGTGCACAATAAATAACCAGCCATTACAAGTGATCGCGGTAGCAATTAGCGCTGAAAAAAAATTAACCAGAGGTCAAACCTCTGGTTAGTTTTTTTAAATGTGCCCCAACTGGCCCAAAAAAATTATTTGTAATTCCTTTTAAAAAATAACAAATTGTGGCATCTTTTTAAAAATAAATATATAACTGCAGTAGGCAGTTTTTGGGGGCTAAAGTGGGCAGCTGTGGGGTGTAAGAAAAATAAAATGCACTGAAAAATGCCCTTACATAGCAGTCTATTGGAATTGTGTGCTCCCTGTAAATATATATATGCATATGCTTAGATACATAGATATTTATGTTACAAAAAGAAAACATCCCTAGAGCAGGATATTGTTTTTTTTAAGTATCTCCCTTTTTTTATTGTGGGTTCAGCTAGCAAGCTACCGGTTATAGCACGCTTGTGCTTATGGTGTTCATGCTAATTTTTTGTGTTAATTCTTAAAATTAGCTGCTCTGCTAGGGGAACATTTTTGGAAGCAGCCTAGTCTCCCCAGTTGAAGCGGGGATACGCTGTGCACTGTGTGAGATTATGTTTAAACGCTGTTGTGTTATTTTATGTGCTGACATGTACCAACTAAATTTTTTCAGTGACCACCGTGTCCCTCTAGGAGAACCTTTTATCTATGGACCACCGTGTCCCTTTAGGAGAATCCTTTATCTATGGAGCTATCGGCTGTCCGCCATTACTCATTTCATGGCGGGAAGGGCTGCAAATTTGCTGGGTGTGTGTGGCCTCTGTTCAGTATGCTTTGCCCTTGCATTGTCTCAGACCTGTTTGTGAGAGCTCCTGTGTATTACCTGGCTTTCTGACGTCCCTCCTGGTTCCTGATCCCTGGCTTGTTCCTGACTCTGTTGATCTCCTTGTTCCTGATTCCGGCACGTCTGACTATTTGCTTTGGCTGCTGACTCGGCTCGTCTGACTACCAGTTCTGGTTTTGATTCCTGGCTTGTTATTTGACTTGTGGACTTTTTTTTATTATTTTTTGCTATTAATAAAGGTGTGATTATTTTTGCACTTCTTGTCTCAGTCTGATTCCTGGCACCCTGACACAAACCCCCCAAATAAAATCCTATCTATAAAACCTAAGCTCCCCATTGCCCTGAAAAGGGCATTTGGATGGGCATTGCCCTTAAAAGGGCATTTAGCTATTTTCCATTATCCAAACCCTAAGCTAAAAATAAAACCCACCTAATAAAACCTTAAAAGAACCTATCTCTAACCCCCGAAGATCCACTTACAGTTTTTGAAGACCGGACATCCATCCTCATCAAGCCAGGAGAAGTCTTCATCCAAGCGGGCAGAAGTCCTCATCGAAGTTGAGAGAAGTCTTCATCCAAGCGGCAAGAAGTGTTCCTCCAGGCGGGCAGAAGTCTTCATGCAGGCGGCATCTTCTATCTTCATCCTTCCAACGCGGAGCGGCTCCATCTTCATGACATCCGGCGCGGAGCATCCTCTTCTGTTGACGGCTACTGAAGAATGAATGTTCCTTTAAGGGACATCATCCAAGATGGCGTCCCTTGAATTCCGATTGGCTGATACAATTCTATCAGCCAATCGGAATTAAAGGGTAAAAAATCCTATTGGCTGATGCAATCAGCCAATAGGATTAAGCTTCAATCCTATTGGCTGATCCAATCAGCCAATAGAATGCAAGCTCAATCCTATTGGCTGATTGCATCAGCCAGTAGTATTGAAGCTCAATCAATTTTTCAACTTTAATTCCGATTGGCTGATAGAATTCAGCCAATCAGAATTCAAGGGACGCCATCTTGGATGACGTCTCTTAAAGGAACCTTCATTCTTCAGTAGCCATCGACAGAAGAGGATGCTCCGCGCCGGATGTCTTGAAGATGGAGCTGCTCCGTGTCGGAAGGATGAAGATAGAAGATGCCGACTGGATGAAGACTTCTGCCCACATGGAGGACCACTTCTTGCCGCTTGGATGAAGACTTCTCCCAGCTTCGTTGAGGACTTCTGCCCGCTTGGATGAAGACTTCTCCCTGCTTGATGAGGATGGATGTCCGGTCTTCAAAAACTGTAAATGGATCTTTGGGGGATAGTGTTAGGTTTTTTAAGGGTTTATTGGGTGGGTTTTATTTTTAAATCAGGGGTTTGGGCACTGAAAAAGAGCTAAATGCCCTTTTAAGGGCAATGCCCATCCAAATGTCCTTTTCAGGACAATGGGGAGCTTAGGTTTTTTAGATAGGATTTTATTTTGGGGGGTTTGGTTGTGTAGGTGGTGGGTTTTACTTTTGGGGGGTTGTTTGTATTTTTTTTACAGGTAAAAGAGCTGATTTCTTTGGGGCAATGCCCCGAAAACGTCCATTTTAAGGGCCATTGGCAGTTTAGTTTAGGCTAGGGTTTTTTTTATTTTGGGGGGGCTTTTTTATTTTGATAGGGCTATTAGATTAGGTGTAATTAGTTTAAATATTTGATAATTTCTTTTTTTATTTTGTGTAATTTAGTTGGTTTTTTTTGTAATTTAGTTAATTGTATTTAATTAATGTAATTTATTTAATTGTAGTGTATTGTTAGGTGTTAGTGTAAGACAGGTTAGGTTTTATTTTACAGGTTAATTTGTATTTATTTTAACTAGGTAGTTAGTAAATAGTTAATAACTATTTACTAACTAGTCTACCTAATTAAAATAAATACAAACTTGCCTGTGAAATAAAAATATAACCTAAGATAGCTACAATGTAACTATTAGTTATATTGTAGCTAGCTTAGGTTTTATTTTAAAGGTAAGTATTTATTTAATTTAAATTATGTTAAAGTTAGTGGGTGTTAGGGTTACGTTAGGGTTAGACTTAGGGTTAGGTTTAGGGGTTAATAACTTTAGTATAGTGGCGGCGATGTTAAGGACAGCAGATTAGGGGTTAATAATATTTAACTAGTGTTTGCGATGTGGGAGAATGGCGGTTTAGGGGTTAATATGTTTATTATAGTGGCAGCGATGTCCAGAGCAGCAGGTTAGGGGTTAATATTTTTTATTTTAGTGTTTGCGATGCGGGAGGACCTCGGTTTAGGGGTTAATAGGTAGTTTATGGGTGTTAGTGTACTTTTTAGCACTTTTGTAACATAAAAGCCATAGCTACTGACTTTACGGTACGGATCTTGTAGTTATGGGCTGTACCGATCACTTTTTGGCCGGACAGGCAAACTCGTAATACTGGCGCTATGGAAGTCTCATTAAAAATAACTTTTTGAAAGCTGCAGTAGTTACGTTGCGTTACGGCCACAAAAAAGTGTGCGGTATAGCTGTACCTGCAAAACTCGTAATACCAGCGGTAGTGAAAAAGCAGCGTTATGAAGCTTTTTCACTCATAACGCAAAACTCGTAATCTAGCCGTTAGTTAATTATTTGGAATTCACAAACATTATTTTTTTCACCTTATACATTTTTATCTCTTTTGACAATTTTTTAATTTTACATTTTGGAATTTTTGATATTTATCCGTTTTCACTTTTTTCAATATTTTCAAGTTTTACGTTTTTTAAATTCTTTACATTAACTTTTTTCACTTTTTTCACTTTTTATCTCCTTTTTTATGTGAGGTACTAACTATCCCCCAAGGATATATATTGCTTCTTCAACATCATCTATTGGATCATACAGACATTTCATTACAGACTGACTCATAGATGCATCCGTAGGATATCATTATATCATCTGGACTTGACACTATTTGTACTTGTTATTTTAGATGGTTTTAAGATTTAACACTAATATTGTTATTTTCTTTACAAGTTTTTCCAATCAGGTGTAATCCACTTTTATTTTTGTTATATGGATCCATGATATTACATTTCATATATGTTATTTAATAAATATACATAATTTTAATATAAGCAATTTTCCTTTGCCTTGTTACATATAGGCACTCTTTGTAACCCAGTTGCTTTAATACTTATATTTAGGGCCAGCTAGGGACCCTTATTTCCAAGGAGCTATAAGGAATATACATATGTTAAGCTCTGTGAGATAGACTTTTTATCATTTATCAGGATCTCTGGGCTCATTCTTCCAGAGATGTTCCTGGGTTCTTGTGAACACGGATGCCAGCCGCTGGGCTGGAGAGCAGTCTGGCACTCGTTAAAGACGTAGGGACTTTGGACTCGGGAGGAGTCTGCTTTCCCCATTATAATACTGGAAGCGATTTGCTTTGTTCTGAGGGCTTGGCTTCTGGTCTTTAGTCCGATTTATCAGGTTCCAGCCAGACAAAATCACCTCAGAGGCTTCCATCAACCACCAGGGAGGAACTCTGAGTTCCTTAGCCATGTAGGAGGTGGCTCAGATTGTTCAGTGGGCGGAAGCATTCCAGGTGTGGACAACTGGGAAGTGGACTTCCTGAGCAGAAATTTCATCCCGGGGAGTGGGCTCTCCATCCAGAGGTGTACTCCAGGTTAACCCTCAAATGGGGGGGGTGCTGGAGTCGGATCTGATGGTGTCTTGGCAGAATGCCAAGCTTCCAAGGTAAGGTTAAGGTCGGAAGATCCGCAGGCCTTTTTGATAGATGCTCTGGCTGTCCTTTGGGATTTTAGTCTGACATATTGTCAGGGGTTTTTCCCTGTTGTTTGCCATGTGCTGCTGGTAGCCATTTTACTCACCTCTCTTCCTGACTATGATGCATTGTGGGGGATGCTGCTCATTTCCTACACTTCCTTTTATGGCCAGACTGGTGTGCATCATCCATGTGAGACAGGATGCAGTCTCAGAATTGTGATGTCATCACTTATTATTTAAAGGGCCTCTGTTCAGTATGCTTTGCCTTTGCGTTGTCTCAGATCTGTTTGTGAGAGTTCCTGTGTATTACCTGGCTGCCTGACATCCTTCCTGGTTCCTGATCCCTGGCTTGTTCCTGACTCTGCTGTTTTCCTTGTTCCTGTTTCCAGCTCGTCTGACTATTCGCTTTGGCTCCTGACTCGGCTCGTCTGACTACCAGCTCTGGTTTTTGACTCCTGGCTTATTATTTTACTTGTGGACTTTTTATTATTTTTTGCTATGAATAAAGGTGTGATTATTTTTGCATTTCTCATCTCAGTCTGATTCCTGGCACCCTGACACATATATGTTTATTCCGTTTGTTCTCCTTCCACAAGTCATTGGTCGTATCAAACAGGAGAGAACATCAATAATTCTAATAGCTCCTGCATGGCCTCACAGGATCTGATATGTAGACCTATTGAAGATGTTGTTTCTTCCTTCTTGGAGGCTTCCTCTGAGGTTGAACCTTTTAACTCTGGGTCCATTCCTTTTTCCAAATCTCGTGTCTCGTGTCTGCTTAGGGATTGAACGTCTGCTTAGTGGCTTTTCTGAGTCGGTCCTTGAGACCATGATTACGACTCGCAAACCTGTTGCTATAAACATTTACCATAAGGTATGGTGTTAATATCTTTATTGGTGTGAATCCAAGGGCTACTCTTGGAGTAGGGTCAGGATTCCTAGGGTATTGCCCTGTCTCCAGGAAGGTCTGGAGAAGGGGTTGTAAGTCAGTTCTATGAAGGATCAGATTTCAGCTTTATCTTTTTTGTTATACATGTGTCTGGTGGATGTGCCAGATGTGCAATTTTTTTCAGACCCTGGTCAGAATCAAGCCTGTGTTTCATCCTGTGGAGGTTTATCCTTGTTCTTTAAGTTTTGCTGCAGGCTCCGTATGAGCCATTGCTTCCATAGATATTAAGTTGTTATCTTGGGAGTTTTTGTTTCTTTTTACTATTTCTTCTGCTCGGAGAGTCTCGGAACTCTCGCCTTATCTTTCATGCAAATAAGGCGGTTCTTCATACTGTGTGAGTTTTTCTTCCGAAAGTGGTTTTGGATAAAAATGTTAATCAGGAACTTTTGATTCCTTCTCTATGTCCTAATCCTTCTTCTCATAAGGAACGTTTGTTGCACAACTTGGATGTTGTGAGTGCTTTAATATTTTATCTTCAGGCGACAAAGGATTTTTGCCAGTCTTCTGCCATGTTTGTTGGTTTCTCTGGAAAGCGTAAAGGTCAGAAAGCTACTGCTACTTCTCTTTCTCTCTGGTTGAGAAGAATATTTCATTTTGTTTTGAGACTGCTGGTCAGTAGCCTCCTGAAAGAATTACGGATCTTTCCACAAGGGCTGTCTCCTATTCTTAGGCTTTCAAAAAATTAAGCTTCTGTAGAACAGATTTGCAAGGCTGCAACTTGGTCCTCTATGCATACTTTTGCCTCGGTTGAGGTTTCTTTTGGGAGAATGGTAGTGCCTTCTGTTTAGGTCTGCCTGTCTTGTTCTCCCTCCCTTTCCACGCAAGAGTCACTAGAGAGGGAGGGATAAAATAAAGACAGCCAATTCCGCTGAAAATAATCCACACCCAAAATAAAGTTTAAATTTTATAATAAAAAATGATAAGCAGAAGATTCAAACTGAAACAGCTGCCTGAAGTACTTTTCTACCAAAAACAGCTTCAGAAGAAGAAAACACATCAAAATGGTAGAATTTAGTAAAAGTATGCAAAGAAGACCAAGTTGCTGCTTTGCAAATCTGGTCAACCGAAGCTTCATTCCTAAACGCCCAGGAAGTAGAAACTGACCTAGTAGAATGAGCTGTAATCCTTTGAGGCGGAGTTTTACCCGACTCGACATAAGCATGATGAATTAAAGATTTCAACCAAGATGCCAAGGAAATGGCAGAAGCCTTCTGACCTTTCCTAGAACCAGAAAAGATAACAAATAGACTAGAAGTCTTTCGGAAATTCTTAGTAGCTTCAACATAATATTTCAAAGCTCTAACCACATTCAAAGAATGCAATGATTTCTCCTTAGAATTCTTAGGATTAGGACATAATGAAGGAACCACAATTTCTCTACTAATGTTGTTAGAATTCACAACCTTAGGTAAGAATTTAAAAGAAGTTCGCAACACCGCCTTATCCTGATGAAAAATCAGAAAAGGAGACTCACAAGAAAGAGCAGATAATTCAGAAACTCTTCTGGCAGAAGAGATGGCCAAAAGGAACAAAACTTTCCAAGAAAGTAATTTGATGTCCAATGAATGCATAGGTTCAAACGGAGGAGCTTGAAGAGCCCCCAGAACCAAATTCAAACTCCAAGGAGGAGAAATTGACTTAATGACAGGTTTTATACGAACCAAAGCTTGTACAAAACAATGAATATCAGGAAGATTAGCAATCTTTCTGTGAAAAAGAACAGAAAGAGCAGAGATTTGTCCTTTCAAGGAACTTGCAGACAAACCTTTATCCAAACCATCCTGAAGAAACTGTAAAATTCTCGGAATTCTAAAAGAATGCCAGGAAAAATGATGAGAAAGACACCAAGAAATATAAGTCTTCCAGACTCTATAATATATCTCTCTAGATACAGATTTACGAGCCTGTAACATAGTATTAATCACAGAGTCAGAGAAACCTCTTTGACTAAGAATCAAGCGTTCAATCTCCATACCTTTAAATTTAAGGATTTAAGATCCTGATGGAAAAAAGGACCTTGCGACAGAAGGTCTGCTCTTAACGGAAGAGTCCACGGTTGGCAAGAGGCCATCCGGACAAGATCCGCATACCAAAACCTGTGAGGCCATGCTGGAGCCACCAGCAGAACAAACGAGCATTCCTTCAGAATCTTGGAGATTACTCTTGGAAGAAGAACTAGAGGCGGAAAGATATAAGCAGGATGATACTTCCAAGGAAGTGACAATGCATCCACTGCTTCCGCTTGAGGATCCCTGGATCTGGACAGATACCTGGGAAGTTTCTTGTTTAGATGAGAGGCCATCAGATCTATTTCTGGAAGTCCCCACATTTGAACAATCTGAAGAAATACCTCTGGGTGAAGAGACCATTCGCCCGGATGTAACGTTTGGCGACTGAGATAATCCGCTTCCCAATTGTCTATACCTGGGATATGAACCGCAGAAACTAGACAGGAGCTGGATTCCGCCCAAACCAGAATTCGAGATATTTCTTTCATAGCCAGAGGACTGTGAGTCCCTCCTTGATGATTGATGTATGCCACAGTAGTGACATTGTCTGTCTGAAAACAAATGAACGATTCTCTCTTTAGAAGAGGCCATGACTGAAGAGCTCTGAAAATTGCACGGAGTTCCAAAATATTGATCGGTAATCTCACCTCCTGAGATTCCCAAACCCCTTGTGCTGTCAGAGACCCCCAAACAGCTCCCCAACCTGTCAGACTTGCATATGTTGAAATTATAGTCCAGGTCGGAAGAACAAAAGAAGCCCCCTGAACTAAACGATGGTGATCTGTCCACCACGTCAGAGAGTGTCGTACAATCGGTTTTAAAGATATTAATTGAGATATCTTTGTGTAATCCCTGCACCACTGGTTCCGCATACAGAGCTGAAGAGGTCGCATGTGAAAACGAGCAAAGGGGATCGCGTCCGATGCAGCAGTCATAAGACCTAGAATTTCCATGCATAAGGCTACCAAAGGGAATGATTGTGACTGAAGGTTTCAACAAGCTGATATCAATTTTAGACGTCTCTTGTCTGTCAAAGATAGAGTCATGGACACTGAATCTATCTGGAAACCTAAAAAGGTTCCCCTTGTCTGAGGAATCAATGAACTTTTTGGTAAATTGATCCTCCAACCATGATCTTGAAGAAACAACACAAGTCGATTCGTATGAGATTCTGCTAAATGTGAAGACTGAGCAAGTACCAAGATATCGTCCAAATAAGGAAATACCACAATACCCTGTTCTCTGATTACAGACAGAAGGGCACCGAGAACCTTTGTAAAAATTCTTGGAGCTGTTGCTAGGCCAAAACGGCAGAGCCACAAACTGGTAATGCTTGTCTAGGAAAGAAAATCTCAGAAACTGATAGTGATCTGGATGAATCGGAATATGCAGATATGCATCCTGTAAATCTATTGTAGACATATAATGCCCTTGCTGAACAAAAGGCAGGATAGTCCTTACAGTTACCATTTTGAATGTTGGTATCCTTACATAACGATTCAATATTTTTAGATCCAAAACTGGTCTGAAGGAATTCTCCTTCTTTGGTACAATGAAGAGATTTGAATAAAACCCCAGCCCCTGTTCCAGAACTGGAACTGGCATAATTACTCCAGCCAACTCTAGATCTGAAACACATTTCAGAAATGCTTGAGCCTTCGCTGGATTTACTGGGACACGGGAAAGAAAAAATCTCTTTGCAGGAGGCCTTATCTTGAAACCAATTCTGTACCCTTCTGAAACAATGTTCTGAATCCAAAGATTGTGAACGGAATTGATCCAAATTTCCTTGAAAAAACGTAATCTGCCCCCTACCAGCTGAGCTGGAATGAGGGCCGCACCTTCATGTGGACTTAGGAGCTGGCTTTGATTTTCTAAAAGGCTTGGATTTATTCCAAACTGGAGATGGTTTCCAAACTGATACCGCTCCTGAGGATGAAGGATCAGGCTTTTGTTCCTTGTTGTGACGAAAGGAACGAAAACGATTATTAGACCTAAATTTACCTTTAGATTTTTTATCCTGTGGTAAAAAAGTTCCTTTCCCTCCAGTAACAGTTGAGATAATAGAATCCAACTGAGAACCAAATAATTTATTACCCTGGAAAGAAAGGGAAAGCAGAGTAGACTTAGAAGACATATCAGCATTCCAAGTTTTAAGCCATAAAGCTCTTCTAGCTAAAATAGCTAGAGACATATACCTGACATCAACTCTAATGATATCAAAGATGGCATCACAAACAAAATTATTAGCATGTTGAAGAATAATAATAATGTTATGAGAATTATGATCTGTTACTTGTTGCGCTAAAACTTCTAACCAAAAAGTTGAAGCTGCAGCAACATCCGCTAAAGATATAGCTGGTCTAAGAAGATTACCTGAACACAAGTAAGATTTTCTTAGAAAGGATTCAATTTTCCTATCTAAAGGATCCTTAAAGGAAGTACCATCTGCCGTAGGAATAGTAGTACGCTTAGCAAGAGTAGAGACAGCCCCATCAACCTTAGGGATTTTGTCCCAAAACTCTAATCTGTCAGATGGCACAGGATATAATTGCTTAAAACGTTTAGAAGGAGTAAATGAATTACCCAAATTATTCCATTCCCTGGAAATTACTTCAGAAATAGCACCAGGAACAGGACAAACTTCTGGAATAACTACAGGAGATTTAAAAACCTTATCTAAACGTTTAGATTTAGTATCAAGAGGACCAGAATCCTCAATTTCTAATGCAATTAGGACTTCTTTAAGTAAAGAACGAATAAATTCCATTTTAAATAAATATGAAGATTTATCAGCATCAACCTCTGAGACAGAATCCTCTGAACCAGAAGAACTAATATCAGAATCACAATGATGATGTTCATTTAAAAATTCATCTGAAAAATGAGAAGTTTTAAAAGTCTTTTTATGTTTACTAGAAGGAGGAATAACAGACATAGCCTTCTTAATGGATTTAGAAACAAAATCTCTTATATTATCAGGAACACTCTGAGTATTAGATGTTGACGGAACAGCAACAGGTAATGTAACTTTACTAAAGGAAATATTATCTGCATTAATAAGTTTGTCATGACATTCAATACAAACAACAGCTGGAGGAACAGCAGATACACTTAGCTTTGGTAGCTCCAGCATCAGGCAGTGATTTTCCAGAAGTATCTTCTGACTCAGTTGCAACGTGGGACATCTTGCAATATGTAATAGAAAAAACAACATATAAAGCAAAATTGATCAAATTCCTTAAATGACAGTTTCAGGAATGGGAAAAAATGCCAGTGAACAAGCTTCTAGCAACCAGAAGCAATAAATAATGAGACTTAAATAATGTGGAGACAAAAATGACGCCCATATTTTTTTAGCGCCAAAAAAGCCGCCCACATTATTTGGCGTCTAAATGCTATTGGCGCCAAAAATTATGCCACATCCGGAACGCCGACATTTTTGGCGCAAAAAACGTCAAAAATGACGCAACTTCCGGCGACACGTATGACGCCGGAAACAGAAAAATTTTCGCGCCAAGAAAGTCTGCGCCAAGAATGACGCAATAAAATGAAGCATTTTCAGCCCCTGCGAGCCTAACAGCCCACAGGGAAAAGTCAAATTTTAAGGTAAGATAAAAATTGATATATTCAAATGCATTATCCCAAATATGAAACTGACTGTCTGAAATAAGGAAATGTTGAACATCCTGAGTCAAGGCAAATAAATGTTTGAATACATATATTTAGAACTTTATATAAAAGTGCCCAACCATAGCTTTAGAGTGTCACAGAAAATAAGACTTACTTACCCCAGGACACTCATCTACATGTTGTAGAAAGCCAAACCAGTACTGAAACGAAAATCAGCAGAGGTAATGGTATATATATAAGAGTATATCGTCGATCTGAAAAGGGAGGTAAGAGATGAATCTCTACGACCGATAACAGAGAACCTATGAAATAGACCCCGTAGAAGGAGATCATTGAATTCAAATAGGCAATACTCTCCTCACATCCCTCTGACATTCACTGCACGCTGAGAGGAAAACCGGGCTCCAACCTGCTGCGGAGCGCATATCAACGTAGAATCTAGCACAAACTTACTTCACCACCTCCATAGGAGGCAAAGTTTGTAAAACTGATTTGTGGGTGTGGTGAGGGGTGTATTTATAGGCATTTTGAGGTTTGGGAAACTTTGCCCCTCCTGGTAGGAATGTATATCCCATACGTCACTAGCTCATGGACTCTTGCTAATTACATGAAAGAAAATTGTGTTTCTGCTCAGGAGGAAAATGTATGAAAGCAATTAGGTATATATAATGTTATAATTCTCATTCATACAGATAACTTTATTAAAAAAATAATAATAAAATTAGGATCTGATGCATACATACGGCTTAAAGGACCAGTCAACACAGTAGATTTGCATAATCAACAAATGCATGATAAGAAGACAATGCAATAGCACTTAGTCTGAACTTTTTCTGACAATTTTAAAAGTTATGTCTTTTTCCACTCCCCCTGTACCATGTGACAGCCATCAGCCAATAACAAATGCATACACATACCATGTGACAGCCATCAGCCATTCACAATTGCATACACACTTATTCTTGCACATGCTCAGTAGGAGCTGGTGACTCTAAAAGTTGAAATATAAAAAGAATGTGCACATTTTGTTAATGGAAGTAAATTGGAAAGTTGTTTAAAATTGCTGCTCTATCTGAATAATGAAAGTTTAATTTTGATTGAGTGTCCCTTTAAGCTCTCATTAAAAAACACTTAAACCAAGGTAAACTCAGCAACTCCCATAGTATCCTTTATGATATAAAGTATTAAAAGCCAGCAGTCACTATATATGTCTATGAAAAAGCCCTTACAATCCGAGGGCTAAGATTAAATTATCCTAGTTTTTATCATTTTAAGCTAAGCTGCATGGCTGAAATAACCACTTATTTTGATGGGAGACAGGTTTAAACCTCGGTAAGCAACATTAAAAGAAGGACTGGAGAGACAGAGCTGCTCCAGACGACCCTGACGCGCGTTTCACAAAAACGCTTCTTCAGAGGGGGTGGCTATCTTGAAAACCCTGACCCCATATTTTAAAGGCAAATCCATGAAACTGTAATCCCTTTTTTCACAGAGGGATACACAGGTGAGCAAGACTTGATGCAGCTGGAACCTACGCCCCACCAGGCTCCCCTGGCCAGTAGTGTTGCTACTACTGATTGTACGCCCCCTAGAGGCAGGAGCAGAACTTCCATTGGTGCAGCAGGTGCAGTGGCACTAGGGCTAAAGTGCTGGGGGGCCCAAAACAGCCAAACAATACAAGGCATGTGTGGAATATGTGCAATCCTAATGCAGGGGAGTCTTTTATAAGTGCAGGTTTTGCAGGTTCATCTATCTATCTATCTATCTATCTATCTATCTCTCTGCCTCTCTATTATCTATCTATCTATCTATCTATCTATCATTATCTATCTATCTCTCTGCCTCTATATTATCTATCTATCTATCTATCTATCTATCTATCTATCTATCATTATCTATCTATCTCTCTGCCTCTCTATTATCTATCTATCTATCTATCTATCTATCTAGCTATCATTATACAGAACATCATGTATATTATTACTGTTGCTTACTACCAGGGACGGACTGGGCCAGGGTGGCGATTGCCCACTAGGCCACTCTTGGTGATGGAATCCGGGTCAGTGTGGAAGGTGTAGTGCCTAATTAGTTTATATATTTTAAGTAATCCATTTAAATGTGTATATGTCTGTCTACACATACATATATGTGAGTGTGTAGGGTTTGTTTGCAGCTGTAGATATATTCACACTATGCTGTCAATTTTTCTTTGTTCTCTTGCTATCTTTATTTGAAAAAGAAGGCATCTAAGCTATTTTTGGTTGAGACGCTTGACAGCACTTGTTTATTGGTGGGTGAATTTATCCACCAATCAGCAAGAACAACCCAGGTTGTTCACCAAAAATGGGCCGGCATCTAAACTTAGATTCTTGCTTTTCAAATAAAGATACCAAGAGAATGAAGAAAATTTGATAATAGGAGTAAATTATTAGAAAGTTACTTAAAATTGCATGCTCTATCTGAATCACGAAAGAAAAAAATTTGGGTTCAGTGTCCCTTTAAGATCCATTATCTAGTGGTTTCTTAAATATGAAACAGTCTATATTAAGGGACATTAAACACTAAATACATGCTAGATATAATGATATATTCAAAGCAAAGATTAGCCTGAGACTAATATTCAGATGTATTTTTAAAATTATATTAGTTCTTTAAATACTGAAGAAAAAAGTTCTCAAAGTAGTTGTAAAGCCCCCAATTTTGAGTATCAAAGTACACGAAAGGGGGGCAAAATAAATAATTAAATTATATTGCTTTTTTTTTTAACTATACAAAATTAAGCTGTCTCTTTAATAACCTCTGAATTTATTAGCACAAAAAGTGAAGTAAAAATTGTGCAAAAATGTGTTAATGTGTTAACGTGTGAAAAGCTTAAAGGGACACTGAACCCAAAAATTTTCTTCTGTGATTCAGATAGAGAATGCAATTTTAAGCAACTTTCTAATTTACTCCTATTATCAATTTTTCTTCATTCTCTTGCTATCTTTATTTGAAAAAGAAGGCATCTAAGCTTTTTTCTTAGTTCAGAACTCTGGAGAGCAATTTTTTATTGGTGGATGAATTTATCCACCAATCAGCAAGGACAACCCAGGTTGTTCACCAAAAATGGGCCGGCATCTAAACTTACATTCTTGCATTTAAAATAAAGATACCAAGAGAATAAAGAAAATTTGATAATAGGAGTGAATTAGAAAGTTGCTTAAAATTCCATGCTCTATCTGAATCACGAAAGAAAAAAATGTAGGTTCAGTGTCCCTTTAAATGATATCAGACTCTTAATGTTCGAAAAGAAAACCTGGCAGAATTTAGTACAAGTCCAATAATTGCCTATATTTTATGTAAATTAAATTGTCCCAGCGTAGAATGATATACAAATGTGTCTAAACCACAATGTCTGATAAAGACGATGAATAAGTTCATTATTTGCAGTGTAATGGTTTATAACAGCAAACGCCTGGGAAACCAAAGGCCTGACAGATGTGGACTTGTGACAAGGCCTCAGGAGAGTCAATGAGAACTGCCTCATTAGGCTTCAATTAATTGACTTTTAACCCCACTGGCTTTTTTTCTAAAGGTTTTGTAGAGTGTATTACACTTGAACAGAGATGACTTTACTCCTTCACTGCCATAAATGTATAACCATGTTTATTCCATAGCCCTACTGATTCTCAGATTGTGATCTAGACCATTTGACCACATCATTTGTTAGAGACAAGAAACAATCTTAATGTGGTAATATAAAATGTTTAATTAGGCATAGTAAAAAAACAAAAACATCTTTATTTATATTACCCTGTGTTCCTGTAATGTAATTCTGTGGGTTTTATATTTCCATAAGTGCCATTGGTTTTGTAATTATCCTTTAGTTTTGCATTTTATACATACATTTTCACATTCTGATGCTGAATTCTAATACACATACACACATATTTACAAACACATACACACACTATTATACAAACACACAAATAAGCACACACACATATATACAAACACACAAATAAGCACACACACATATATATATATATACAAACACACACACACCAAACCCACAAACACACACAACACACACCAAACCCACAAACACACACACCAAACCCACAAACACACCAAATCCACAAACACATACACACAAATATATACAAACACATACAAACACACATATATACAAACACACACGCACATACACACACACACTAAACCCACAAACACACACACGAAAAACACAAACACGCACACACACAAACTCAAACACCAAACCCACACACACGCAAATACACACACACAAATATATAAACACACACAGACACACCAAACCCACAAACACACACCCACACACACACCAAACCCACACAGACACACCAAACTCACAAACACACACATACACACACCTAACCCACACACACACCGAACCTACAAACACACACACACATACACCAAACCGCACACACACACCAAACACACACACACACACCAAACACACATACACACACCAAACCCACAAGCACACACACCAAACACACACACAACCCACAAACACATACACGTACCGAACCCACATACACACATATTAAACCCAAAAACACACACACATACCAAACCCACAAACATATACACACACACCAAACCCACAAACACATACACACACCAAACACACACTAAACCTCCAAAAACACACACACTAAACCCACAAACACACATACTAAACCCACAAACACATACACACACACCAAACCCTCAAACACACCCACAAACACATATGCACACATATATACAAACACATGCACACACACGAAACCCACAAACACGAAATCCACAAACACGCACACACACACCAAACACACAAACACCAAACCAACACACATACCAAACCCACAAACACACACACACACACACACATATATTCAAACACACACATACACACACACCCGCACACACACCAAACCCACAAACACGCACACACACATACACCACACACGCACACACACACCAAACCCACACACGCACACAATCCACAAACACCTACACATATATACAAACACATACACATATTTACAAACACACATGCACACACACGCACACACACCCAACCCACAAACACACATACACGAAACCCACAAACATGCACACACACACAAACACACACCAAACCCACACACACCAAAAACCACAAACACATACACACACACAAATGAACAAACACACATAGACACACCAAACCCACAAACACACACATACACTCCAAACCCACAAACAAATACACACACACCAAACCCACAAACACACACACACACACACTAAACCCACAAACACACACACCAAACCCACAAACACACACACCAAACCCACACACACACCAAATCCACAAACACATACACACACATATATACAAACACATACACACACACATATATACAAACACACCCGCACATACACACACCAAACCCACAAACACACACATGAAAACCACAAACACGCACACACCAAACCCACACACACGCAAATACACACACAAATATGCAAACACACACAGACACACCAAACCCACAAACACACCCACACACACACCAAACCCACACAGATACACCAAACTCACAAACGCACACATACACACACCAAACCCACACACACACCAAACCTACAAACACACACATACACCAAACCCGCAAACACACACACCAAACACACAAACACACACACACACACACACACAAAACACACACACACAACCCACAAACACACACACACCGAACCCACATACACACATACTAAACCCACAAACACACACACACACACCAAACCCACAAACACACACATGAAAACCACAAACACGCACACACACCAAACCCACACACATGCAAATACACACACAAATATACAAACACACACAGACACACCAAACCCACAAACACACACCCACACACACACCAAACCCACACAGATACACCAAACTCACAAACGCACACATACACACACCAAACCCACACACACACCAAACCTACAAACACACACATACACCAAACCCGCAAACACACACACCAAACCCACAAACACACACCAAACCTACAAACACACACACACACCAAACACACAAACACACACACACACACAACCCACAAACACACACACACACAACCCACATACTAAACCCACAAACACACACACACACCAAACCCACAAACATATACATACACCAAACCCACAAACACACACGTTAAACACACACACATGCACACACCAAACCCAAAAACACACACACACACCAAACCCACAAACACATACACACACACACACACCAAACCCACATACACACATACTAAACCCACAAACACACACACACACCAAACACACATACACACACCAAACACACACTAAACCTCCAAAAACACACACACTAAATCCACAAACACACACATTAAACCCACAAACACATACACACACACCAAACCCTCAAACACACACACTAAACCCACAAACACATACGCACACATATATACAAACACATGCACACACACAAAACCCACAAACACAAAACCCACAAACACGCACACACACAAACCAAACCTACACAAACCAAACCCACAAACACACACACACATATATTCGCACACACACACACCCGCACACACACCAAACCCACAAACATGCACACACACATACACCACACACGCACAGACACACCAAACCCACACACACACCAAATCCACAAACACATACACATACATATATATACAAACACATACACATATTTACAAACACACATGCACACACACCCACGCACACGCACACACACCCAACCCACAAACACACATACACGAAACCCACAAACATGCACACACACACAAACACACACCAAACCCACACACACACACCAAACCCACAAACACATACACACACACAAATGAACAAATACACATAGACACACCACACACACATACACTCCAAACCCACAAACACATACACACACACCAAACCCACAAACACACACACCAAACCCACAAACACACACCAAACACACATACACACCAAACCCACAAACACACACACCAAACCCACAAACAAATGCACACACACCAAACCCACAAACACATACAGTAAACCCACAAATACACACACCAAACCCACAAACACACCAAACCCATAAACACACACACTAACTAAACCTGCAACACACACACCAAACCCACAAACACACACACACCAAACCCACAAACACACACACACCAAACCCACAAACACACACACACCAAACCCACAAACACACACACCAAATCCACAAACACACACACCAAACCCACAAACACACACACTGAACCCACAAACACACACACTAAACCCACAAACACATACATACACACCAAACCCACAAACACACACACACTAAACCCACAAACACACAAACTAAACCTATAAACACAAACACACACATACATACAAACCAAACCCACAAACACGAAATATCACTCAACCTAAAAGTAAAGTGAAAGTAAACCTACCAGCACTACAATTTATGCAGTAAAACATATGCAACATCTAAGTCTAACCTTATGAAAATGCTTTTAACTCACCCTTTTAACCCTATGTATTGCTTCTTAAAGGGACATTAAACACTTTGAGATTGTGATATAAAATGATAAATTGTATATATAGAAAAAAACTCTGCAATATACTTTCATTATTTATTTTGTGCCCTTTTCCTGTAATTCCATTCAGAAATTGTGAGCTTTTCAGTTCCTGTAAGAAATGGAAATGCAGAACAGTGTTATATTTCACACAGCCATTGGCTGAACACTCTAGTGACCTATTTATATCTGCCACCCCTAACATCGCTGCAACCTACATTATATTTATTAACCCCTAATCTGATGCCCCCAACATCGCTGCCACCTACCTACATTTATTAACCCCTAATCTGCCGTCCCCAACGTCGCCGCCACTATTCTAAATTTATTAACCCTTTAAACATAAGTCTAACCCTAACCCTAACACCACCTAACTTAAATATAATTTAAATAAATCTAAATAAAATTACTATCATTAACTAAATTATTCCTATTTAAAACTAAATACTTACCTATAAAATAAACCCTAAGCTAGCTACAATATAACTAATAGTTACATTGTATCTATCTTAGGGTTTATTTTTATTTTACAGGCAAGTTTGTATTTATTTTAACTAGGTAGAATAGTTATTAAATAGTTATTAACTATTTAATAACTACCTAGCTAAAATAAATACAAATTTACCTGTAAAAGAAAACCTAACCTAACACCTAACACTACAATTAAATCAATTCCCTAAATTAAATACAATTAAATAAATTAAATTAAATTAGCTTAATCACAAGATAAAAAAAACACTAAATTACAGAAAATAAAAAACTAATTACAAGATATTTACACCTAATCTAATAGCCCTATCAAAATAAAAAAGCCCCCCCATAATAAAAAAACTTCTGCTGGCTTCCTTGAGGACATCTTGCCGCTTGGATGAAGACTTCTCTCGGTAAGTGAATCTTCGGGGGTTAGTGTTAGGATTTTTTAAGGGTGTATTGGGTGGGTTTATTTTTTAGGTTAGGGCTTTGGGCCTGCAATAGAGCTAAATGCTCTATTAGGTAGGCTTTTATTTGGGGGGTTGGTTGTGTGGGTGGTGGGTTTTACTGTTGGGGGATTGTTTGTATTTATTTTTAAAAGTAAAAGAACTGATTTCTTTGGGGCAATGCCCCGCAAAAGGCCCTTTTAAGGGATATTGATAGTTTAGTTTAGGCTAGGTTTTTGTTTTATTTTGGGGGGGCTTTTTTATTTTGATAGGGCTATTAGATTAGGTGTAATTAGTTTAAATACATTGTAATTTGTTTTTTATTTTCTGTAATTTAGTGTTTGTTTTTGTGATTTAGCTAATTTATTAAATTATTTAATTTATTTAATTGTATTTAATTTAGGGAATTGTTTTAATTGTAGTGTAAGGTTAGGTGTCAGTGTAAGACAGGTTAGGTTTTCTTTTACAGGTAAATTTGTATTTATTTTAGCTAGGTAGTTATTAAGTAGTTAATAACTATTTAATAACTATTCTATCTAGTTAAAATAAATACAAACTTGGCTGTAAAATAAAAATAAACCCTAAGATAGATACAATGTAACTAGTAGTTATATTGTAGCTAGGTTAGGGTTTATTTTATAGGTAAGTATTTAGTTTTAAATAGGAATAATTTAGTTAATGATAGTAATTTTATTTAGATTTATTTAAATTAAATTTAGGTTAGGGGGTGTTAGGGTTAGGGTTAGACTTAGATTTAAGGGTTAATACATTTAATATCGTGGTGGCGAGGTTGAGGGCGGCAGATTAGGGGTTAATAAGTGTAGGTAGGTTGTGGCAACTTTGGGGGCGGCAGATTAGGGGTTAATAAATATAATGTAGGTGGCGGCGATGTCTGGAGCGGCAGATTAGGGGTTAATAAGTACAATGAAGGTGTCTGTGATGTCAGGGACGGCAGATTAGGGGTTAATAAGTGTAAGGTTAGGGGTGTTTAGACTCGGGGTTCATGTTAGGGTGTTAGGTGTAAACATAAAATGTGTTTCCCCATAGGAATCAATGGGGCTGCGTTACTGAGTTTTACGCTGCTTTATTGCAGGTGTTTTTCTCAGCCGGCTCTCCCCATTGATGTCTATGGAGAAATCATGCACGAGCACGTACGACCAGCTCACCGCTGACTTAAGCAGCGCTGGTATTGGAGTGCGGTATGGAGTACAATTTTGCTCTACGCTCACTTCTTGTCTTTTAACGCCGGGTTTGTAAAAACCTGTAATACCAGCACTGCAGGTAAGTGAGCAGTAAGAAAAAACTGCACGGTAGCACCGCACAGCTCATAACGAAAAACTCGTAATCTGGCCGTTCTTTTGTCAATATTTAAAAAGCTAACAAGACTTTAAAAATGACATCTACACGTTATTCTCAGACTAATCTTCTCTGTGAAAGCATCATTCTACCTAACATTTATTTAGAGTTTAATGTCCATTTGATATTGGTATCTTTTGTTGAAGAAGCAATAATGCACTACTGGGAGCTAGCTGAATGCATTGGGTGAGCCAATAACATAAGGCATAAATGTGCAGCCACCAATCAGCAGCTTGTGAGCCTAGGGTATAATTTTCTATAAAGGATATCAAGAAAACAGAACAAATTAGATAATTGAAATAATTTGGAAAGTTGTTTAAAATCGCATGCTCCATTGAATCATGGAAGAAGAAAAAAATTGGGTTTTATGTCCCTTTAAGTCAAAATTAAAGGGACACTCGGTCAAAATTTAAATTCACAAAGATGAATTACATCTTTGAATAGAAACATATTTGTAATATACATGTATTGGCAAAAATGCTTCTAGTAAAATTTATTACTGTTTTAATGTTAACATTTTACTCTTCATGTGCATGTGAAGCATAAGTAGATATCCAGTGCCAGTATTTTAAATACTGCAGCTGCTCAGAGAGTACCAGTGGGGCTTGTATAATGTCAGCATTTAACAAATTGAGTCACAACCAGATGGTACAAGCACCTTTTACGAGAAGCATTTATGCTAATACATGTATAAAGCAAATATACTTCTATTCGAAACTGAAATGCACCCAAGTGGATTCCAATTTTACCTGTAATGTCCCTTTAAAACTTTCATTTGGATAGAACATGCAATTTTAAACAACTTTCAAACTTACTTCTATTTTCAAATTGGAATTGATCTTTTAGTATCGTTTGTTGAAGAGGAAAGCTAAGTTAGCTGATAGAATCTTAGGACTTTGTACGAGTCTTATTATTTTATGGCAGCTATGTTTGCAACAATGTATAACAATGCAATAAATATTGTTGCAAACACTCCTGCCAGATGGCTAAAGACGTTCATTCTTATAAGCACATCAAACATTACTCTTTAACAAAGGATACCAAAAGAACTAAGCAAAATTGATAATAGAAGTAAACTAGAAAGAGGTTTAAAATTTCATGCTCTATTCAACCCCTGTAAGTTTAAATCTGACCAAGGGGCCCATTTATCAAGCTCCGAACGGAGCTTGTGGGCCCGTGTTTCTGGCGAGCAGGCGGACAGGAATCTCTGAGCAGGCGGACAGGAATCACCGGAAATCAACCTGATCGAGTACGATCTGGTTGATTGACACCCCCTGCTTGCGGCCCATTGGCCACGAGTGTGCAGGGGGCGGCGTTGCACCAGAAGCTCTTGTGCAATGCTGAATACGGAGAGCGTATTGCTCTCCGCATTCAGCGATGTCTTTCGGTCCTGATCCGCACTGTCGGATCAGGTCCGCAAGACATTTGATAAATAGGCCCCTATGTCTTTTCAGGTTTGTTTATGCAAATGTCCTGTATTTCACTATTCTTTTGAGTGTTTGAGCAAGTTGTGTCAGGTTGTAGATACAATAAATAATAAAATCATTTTCTTATTTGCAGCCAATAGAGAAATATTTTAAAAGGTTTTGTTTTTTGAATTATAAATGTGCTAGGGCTG
This sequence comes from Bombina bombina, assembly GCF_027579735.1. Classification (NCBI taxonomy): domain Eukaryota; kingdom Metazoa; phylum Chordata; class Amphibia; order Anura; family Bombinatoridae; genus Bombina; species Bombina bombina. The sequence goes on from NW_026513070.1 coordinate 454,092, forward strand.
AAAAATACTTTGCGTTTATGTTTGTTGCGTATGATGTCCCTAGAAATGCGTTTTCCACAAACATGTGCTTCATTTTATAGAACTTTAAAGGGATTGTAAACTTTCTTAAAGGGACATTCCGGTCAAAATTGAAGTGCACATAGATACATTACACCTTTAAATTGAAACACATTTGCAATATACATGTATTGGCAGAAATGCTTCTAGTAAAAGTTATCGCTGTTTTAGTGTTAGCATTTTTCTCTGCACGTGCATGTGAAGCATAAAAATATATTCTCGGTGCACCATTATTTTAAATACTGCAGCTACTCAGAGCATTAGTGGGGCTTGTATCATGTCAGCAATTAACAAATGGAGTCAATACCAGATGGTGCAAGCACCTTAGTCTCTCTGAGTAAGCACTGTGTTCAGAAATGCTGGTGCATATTTAAATACTCCTTTGAAACAGCTATAACTTTCATTAGAAGCATTTTTGCTAATACATATATATTACAAAAATGCTTCTATTCAAAACTGAAATGCATCCATGTGGATTCCAATTTTGGCTGGAATGACCCAGTATAAAGGGACACTGAACCCAATTTTTTTCTTTCATGATTCAGATAGAGCATGCAATTTTAAGCAACTTTCTAATTTACTCCTATTATCAAATTTTCTTTGTTCTTTTGCTATCTTTATTTGAAAAAAAAAGGAATCTAAGCTAAGGAGCTGGCCCATTTTTGGTTCAGCACCCTGGATAGTGCTTGCTGATTGGTGGCTACCAATTTACCAGAAATCAGATTTTAGTCTAGTGTGGGTTTTGGAAATAAAAAAACATTAGCATTTTTATTTTTCAAAAAAATTGAGCGGGTGTGGGGTGAAAAGTACCTTTATATAGAGGTCTATGGGGACTGTGTGTTCCCTGTAAATATATATAAATATATATATATATAGGCTTATATACACATATATTTACAGTATGCAGCCCATCGCTGCACTAGGTTCTAAGCCGTGTCTGACGTCATGAGAGAACGAGGCTCCCATTGGAGCCTATGAAAGCGCGCTCTTGTGAGGACAATGCTTCCCAGCAATGTGAATGCAAGCTCGCATTGCTGTAAACTTGTAATACCAGCGCACATTAGCATGCGCTGGTATTACAAAGTGGAGCACAAATATCGCTTTAGCTATTTTGCGCTCTACTTTTAATCTGGCCCATAATAGGGTGAAAGGACCTTACATTCTTTGTCCTAAACTCAGTTTTTAAACCATAAGGATTTTTTTAAAGTAAAGTCAGCAAATTATTTGTTATACTACAGAGTCAACTTGAATGGTAAATTAATAAGACTGTTGCAGGAAAAAAAGATAATTTATATATTTTATACAGTAAATATTTCTCAAAAATCCCCGTTTTCCTATTGGTTGCTTGAAGTCACACTCACAAATAATACTAAATGTACAATGTGTGTGGGAAAGAATTAGCTTTGCCTTCTCTGTAGCACATTCAGCACTGCTTCACATTCAGTCTCACAAATTGCTATCATTCTCTTTTCAATGGCACAAAATAGCTGTCAATGAAAGTCCAAATGACATAGGATCTGAATGGGGAAGCACAAAAGGCGCCACAGGACTTGCTTTTAAATGGCATATTGATTATTTGAGGAGGTCTTTCAACTTCTCAATCTAGAGGAAGAATAATTCTCTTTGTAGGACTCTTCCTATTGTCTTCAGAGCTTATGCAAAACCATAAAAAAGAGCTTTTGGTTTATAAATACATTGGTCTGTTTAGTCTATTATTGCAACAAGAGGGAATGAACCTCATTATTTCCAAAATCACCTGGGCAAAGTGATACACCCTTCTGAAATATATATCTACAGGGCTGGGGAATCCACTTGTTCTCTAGTCCTGCTGGTCATGATGAATATGAATTTTATCCTGTTTATTATTGAGGGCCAGATTACAAGTGTCGTGCCATAGTTATAGCTAGGAGCGTAAAACGATTGTGAGATTGCGGTGTTTTATACGCTCAAATCGATCGCAGGCTACCCCTCTACACTATTAAACCCTTAACCCCCACGCACCCACATCGCAAGCCACCCACCACTCTATTAACCCCTAAACAACCACAACCCCCATCGCAAACTACCCCACTACTCTTTTAACCACTTAGCCACCACAACCCCATCACAAACCTCCCCTCTACACTACATTGCAAAGTATATTAATATAACAATATTGGTTGTGCAAAGCTGGGGAACGGGTAGTAAAGGTGTTATTTATCTTTTTAAACAATAATAATTTTGTTGTTGACTGTCCCTTTAAGGCGGTTTAGCACAGATTCAATTTAGTTACTATTGCAAAGAATGCTTCTCCTTTAATTATTGTTAATGCAAAACTGGGGTGGAACATTTAGAAGAGCAGGGTGTGTCTATTCTCCATCCCACTAATATGAAACCCAATTTTTTTTCTTTTCATTATTCAGATAGAGAATGTGATTTTAAAACAACTTTCTAATTTTTTTTTTATATATATAAATTGTTTTGTTTTCTGGGAATCCTTTGTTCAAAAGGATATCTAGGTAGGCTCAGAAGCTGTTGATTGATGGCTGCACATATATGCCTCATGCTATTGGCTCACCCAATGCATTCAGCTAGTTCCCAGTAATGCATAGCTGCTTCTGCAACAAAGGATACCAAGAGAATGAAGCAAATTAGACAATAGAAGTAAATTGGAAAGTTGTTTAAAATTGTATTCTCTTTCTGAATCATCAAATAATTTTTTTGGGTTTCAAGTCTCTTTAAGTCCACCTGACATTTGTCTCCAGTTTATAAATGCTGCAAAAACTGTCAAAAAGGTCAAAATAATATTGAGAAAGATGCTAAAGGTTTGCAGCTAAAACTGGAAAAGGTGATCAGTGGCCGATCCAGAGCCTAATATCGGCAAGTTGCCAGATTATTGTATGGCAACCCAACCAATATAAAAAATATATATATATATATAAATTTTAAAAAAATCTGTCGGGGAAGCAATTGCCCTGTTTCCCCCTCTCTGTATCCGTCACTGAAACTGATACATGAACTGGTTGTTGTTTGCTGATAATTAGACCAGCTGCACAACAACAGACAGCATTAACTTGTTAGAACTAGGTGAGCAAGGGTTTTATTTGTCTACAGGTGGTGAGAGTCCACAAATCATTACTCCTGAAATCAATCTTCCCTGCCACTAGGAGGAGGCAAAGATTCTCAAACCCCAAGCGCTCTGTAAAATCCCTCCCACCTTGCTAGCACCTCAATCTTATTTTTGCCTCCGCTGGAGGATGGTGAAGAATGATGATGGGGGGTTCTCAGACTGAAATGAGGCCCATTTCCACTCAGCAGTGCCTTTTCACAGGGATGTGTATGGCTTATGGGTTGTGTTTATTTTTCACCTCATGGGAAATTAGTCACAAGCCTTTGACGGTTGTCGCTGAGACATGTCCTTTGCGTCCTCCTTCTGGGTCTTCAGTATATTCCTATTCCATATCCTCTGCTGATATGTTTCAGCACTCATTAGATTTCTACTGGTTTTGCCAGTAGATGAATGTCTTTGTAAGTAATGTTTGTATTTTATTTGACACTCTATGAGCCTTTTTGGGTATGAAATATACTCGTCAGAGGCATTTAAATTATTTAGATAAAAGTTACTATATATTTCCTCTTTATTTGTCACAGTGTATTTATATTATACTATCAAAGAACGTAACATTTATATATTGCACTAGTATTAGAGGTGATTTTTATTCTAATTTCATTTATATACACTTTACAAGTAGAATACACTGGATAAAAAAATGTGATACAATTCAGTGGCCACATTATAAATACAATTTTTACTTTTTAACTCTCCATATTTTTATTAATATATGTGGATCTGACTGGGTTCATAACTGTCTTTATACTTTTTAGAAGGGAGGGTTTTTATTAATTAAAATGCCTCCAATTGCTCGAAAACAAACATTACTTTGGGGAAGGGCAGATATAATATAATCTAGAACGCTGGGATTGTATTGATATAGAAAATATTTGCACAGGCTATTAAGACATTCCCAGAGCTTGAAGGGTTTTGACAGTTGACAGTAACTTGTAATCATACGCTGGGTATATTTTTATGCTGATAGATGGCAGGACAGGAAGTATAAAAGCTAATAGAATGTTGTTAATTTCTGGATGTAGCAATTTCACACTCTTTATAGTCTTAATTGTAATGGGAACCTGATTATTTAAATAGAATACAGCTGAAAAACATTCATTAAAAATTAATTTAAAAAAAATGTAATTTCATTTTGACATAAAATATTTACAAGAACCTGTTATCAAGAATAAATGGTTGTTAACAGGTGTTTTAAATTTGAAGCAGCTGCAATGATAAAAGACGCCACTGGAGGGAGAAAGAGTACAATTTACCAAATTTAAAAAAAAAAGCTTAGATTACGAGTGTTGCACTTACTGCAGCGCAAGTGCGGTATGTTTTTTTGTTATTCTCCCTTGAGTGTCTTCAGCTTCTCTAGCCTAACCAGTCCTTATGTTATTAAATAATATTTAATAACAGAAGGACTGGTGAGGCTAGAGAGGAGGGAGCCTAACAAAAAAACATACCGCACTTGGGCTGCAGTTAGCGCAACAATCGTAATCTAGGCGAAATAAAAAATAAAAAACCTGCAGTTAAAATCCTGTCACTACATTAAAATAATGTTCTACCTGAACAGTAGAGAAGATAAAAAGCCCCCAAAAAATGGAACAACTGTAAATGACACACACACACACATATACAAACACACGCAAATACACACACATATACACACACATACAAACATAAATATACACACACACGCACACATACATATACACATACACACACATACATATACCCACACATAGACACACACACATACACACATACATATACACACACACACATACACACACACATATACACACACACACATATACAAACACATGCAAATACACACACATATACACACACATACAAACATAAATATACACACACACGCACACATACATATACACATACACACACATACATATACCCACACATAGACACACACACATACACACACACATATACACACACACACATATACAAACACACGCAAATACACACACATATACACACACATACAAACATAAATATACACACACACGCACACATACATATACACATACACACACATACATATACCCACACATAGACACACACACATACACACATACATATACACACACACACACATACATATACCCACACATAGACACACACACATACATATACACACACCCACACATACATATACCCACACATAGACACACACACATACATATACACACACCCACACATACATATACCCACACATAGACACACATACATATACACACACCCACACATAGATACACACATACACACATACATATACACACACACATAAATATACACACACACATACACACACGCACACATACATATACAAATACACACACACATACATATACCCACACATAGACAAACACACATACACGCATACATATTCACACACACACACACACACACACATAAATATACATACATGCACACACATGCACACATACATATACACATACACACACATAGACACACACACATACACACATACATATACACACACACATACATATACCCACACATAGACACACACACATACACACATACATATACACACACACACACACACACACATAAATATACACACACACATACACATGCACACATACATATACACATACACACACATGCACACACATACACACACATACATATACCCACACATAGACACACATACACACACATTCACACATATTCACACACATACATACGCACACACACAAAAAAGCAGGCAAATGGCTTTAACACTGAGACACATACAGATACATTGCCAAATATGTATTTGTATGTATGGATGTATATATATATATATATATATATATATATATATATATATATATATATATATATATATATATATTATATATATATATATAATTTATATATGTGTGTATATATATTAATGTATTTATTTGTGAATATATGTATTTACAGTCATATATAATAAAACATTAATATATATGTACACAAATATATAAACATACATATATATCAGAGCCCTTTGCCATTAAGTAGATGAAAACCTGATAAAGCATATTTGTGCAATATTTCCTATTAGAAAAAGATTTTAACTATGTATTTACTGTAAATATTTTACATTTGCTAAACAATTTTTTTTCTCTCCATTGACTTCTATGGGGAATGCGAAAATGCAATGGCGTTTGCGTGATCTCAAGTGTTTTTCCACTTTTTTTTCTCCATTGATTTCTATGGGCGAATAAATGCACACGCACACAAAAACTTACGTTATGATTTTTGTGCTATTCGGGTTAACGCTATCACAAAATATTTTTTTTTTGGAACTTGTAAATATGAACACATTCTGATTAGTGCAAAAAGCTTAACTCTAGCGGAGTTTTCATAATATTACCGTGCCACTTGTAATCCTTGTTATTGTGAGTTACAGGTATGGAAAAGGGTACTTTACCTGGTGGTCTAGTGGAGCAGTGTTGTATTCGAAATGGCTACATTTAGCGGTTTTATGATGCCAGTATCCTTGACAGTTTAACAATGCAATGTTTGCAATGAGAAGTGAACTGTTTCAAATAAATGTGGCTGATTATAATGGGCAAAGGGTAGTTACAAATCTTTATGCAATCATTCAATATTTAACCCCTTAATATCCTGCACTGTCCTGGGCTCTTATAGAGACTGCATTATTCCTGCATGCCCCACAAGTGCAGAAATATCTGTATGAAGGCCATCCCAGGCTAGCGATTGCAGAGACAATGTGATCACATGCTTGTTTGTGCTCAGATAGGGGTGCCTCCAAAACATGAGAGAAATGCTGAGATTAGTGTGTCTCTCATGCTGTTGCTGGATGCCTGCATGTTAGGCATCTGGCAACAGTGCAGTAACAGTGAAGTTTGACTGTTACTGAGTATACAATCACGGTGACAGCTTTAACAGCAGCCTAGATAGCAGCATGCTGCAATGCATGCTGGTATCAGGCTCAGTGGCCAATCACTGGATGCCTCAAGAGTGAGTTAGTCCAGGGATGCCCCAAAAAGTAGCCCTTGGTCATTTGATCACAGTGACAGCCAGTCACAGTCATTGTTTGTGAAAGGGACAGTCTGCTGCACAATTGTTATTGTTCCAAAAGATAGATAATCCCTTTATTACCCATTCCCCAGTTTTGCATAACCAACACCTATGTGATTACCTTGTATCTGACATACCGCTAGGATATACTTTACTATAGTATAGTCACTGTCCTGGACCGTTGTCTGTATTTTTGCATCTCCTATGCTATTTTAATCTTTTGAAATAAAGTAATTCATTTTTTATCCCCGGAGTGCACCGGATTTCTCTGTTTTTCTTGTACCTTGTATCTGAGCCTCTTCAGACTGCCTTCTTATCTCAGTTCTTTTGACGGAATTGCATTTTAGCCAATCAGTGATGACTCCTAGGTAGCTCTAAAGAAGTGAGCACAATGTTATCTATATGAAACACATGAACTAGCACTAGTCTAGCTGTAAACACACCTGTCAAAATGCCCTGAGATAAGAGGTGGCCTTCAAGGGCTTAGAAATTAGAAGTCTTGTAATGTTATTTTTTTTGTTTTTGTGTGTAAAATAGTTGTATGGTGCACGTGTATTGTTTGTGAAGTATGTGTGTAGTGTGTATGCGTATGTCTAATGTGTATATGTATGATTTTCAGCTATCTATGCACTCTCGCAAACTTCACAAAATCCCCCATTGCTCTTTCTGACCATCATCTCCTCACTTGTAATATCTTAACACTTCCTACTGCCCTCCCTTCTTCTAGCCCTCACAACAAATTTCACAGGAGCATTAAGTCACTTGATTGGCAACATCTTTTAACCCCTTAATGACCACAGAACTTTTCCATTTTCTGTCCGTTTGGGACCAGGGCTATTTTTACATTTTTGCGGTGTTTGTGTTTAGCTGTAATTTTCCTCTTACTCATTTACTGTACCCACACATATTATATACCGTTTTTCTCGCCATTAAATGGACTTTCTAAAGATACCATTATTTTCATCATATATTATCATTTACTATAAAAAAATTATAAAATATGAGGAAAAAATGGAAAAAAACACACTTTTTATAACTTTGACCTCCAAAATCTGTTACACATCTACAACCACCAAAAAACACCCATGCTAAATAGTTTCTAAATTTTGTCCTGAGTTTAGAAATACCCAATGTTTACATGTTCTTTGCTTTTTTTGCAAGTTATAGGGCCATAAATATAAGTAGCACTTTGCTATTTCCAAACCACTTTTTTTCAAAATTAGCGCTAGTTACATTGGGACACTGATATCTTTCAGGAATCCCTGAATATCCCTTGACATGTATATAATTTTTTTTTAGTAGACATCCCAAAGTATTGATCTAGGCCAATTTTGGTATATTTCATGCCACCATTTCACCACCAAATGCGATCAAATAAAAAAAATTGTTCACTTTTTCACAAATTTTTTCACAAACTTTCGGTTTCTCACTGAAATTATTTACAAACAGCTTGTGCAATTATGGCATAAATGGTTGTAGATTTTTCTCTGGGATCCCCTTTGTTCAGAGATAGCAGACATATATGGCTTTGACGTTGCTTTTTGGTAATTAGAAGGCCGCTAAATGCCACTGCGCACAACACGTGAATTATGCCCAGCAGTTAAGGGGTTAATTAGGTAGCTTGTAGGGAGCTTGCAGGGTTAATTTTAGCTTTAGTGTAGAGATCAGCTTCCCACCTGACACATCAGACCCCCTGATCCCTCCCAAAGAGCTCTCTTCCCTCCCCCACTCCACAATTATCCCCACCATCTTAAGTACTGGCAGAAAGTCTGCCAGTACTAAAATAAAAGGTATCTTTTTTTAATATCTTTATTTAGCATATTTACATATGCTGCTGTGTAGGATCCCCCCTTAGCCCCCAACCTCCCTGATCCCCCCCAAAACAGCTCTCTAATCCTCCCTCTCTGCCTTATTGGGGCCATCTTGGGTACTAGCAGTCTGCCAGTACCCAGTTTGCAAATAAAAAGGGTTTTATTTTTTTTCGTTTTTTTCTGTAGTGTAGCTGTAGCTTCCCCCCCCCCAAGACCAATCCCACCCACCAACGAATGCGGCCATCAATGTCCGGTGCAGAGAGTGCCACAGAGTGGCTCTCTCTGCACCGGAGGGGTAAAAATTGTTATCCTGCAATAACTGGAAAGCAGCTGGAAGTGATCAGGATCGCTTCCAGCTGCTTTCCAGACCGAGGACGTGCAGGGTACATCCTTGGTCGTTAAGTGACTTTTTTTAGAGGACGTACCCTGCACGTCCTCGGTCGTTAAGTGGTTAAGCTCTCTCACACCTCTGCTCTCTTCCATCTCCACCTTTTCATGCCCTGACCAATCTATTTGTTACTATAATTTTACTCTTACAGCAGTCATTGACAATTTGGCACCTGCGACCATAGCCAAAAAGTCACTTACTTGTCCTCAACCCTGGCATACTCCTCTAACACACTGGAGAAAATCGAGTTGTTCAGCTGACTTTCTTCATTACAAGTTCGTCTTAAACTCCTACTATTCTATCCTTAACTTCTCCAAACAGGACTATTTCTCTACTCTTATCTCTATTCTTTCTTCAAACCCAAAATGTCTGTTCTCCACTTTTAACACCCTTATCCGCCCATCCCCACATCCTATTTCTCTTAGCTCAAGATTTTGCAAAACACTTCAACAACAAAATAGATTCCATCAGAAACTAAATAATTTCTCAACACTCTACCAGTCTCCAACCCCCTCAACCAATCACTGATGTCCAAAACCCGCAAACCACAGACTCAGCCTTTTTGCTCCCGCTACTGAGGAAGAAGTTTCTGCCCTTATATCTTCCTCTCACCTCACTACCTGTCCCCTTGATCCCATCCCCTCACAATTACTGCCCTCCCTCTCTCCTACTTTTACTCCTATTCCCACACATATTTTTAATCTCTCCCTCAGCACTGGTATATTTCCCTCATCCCTTAAACACGTCCTATTTTCCAACTCCCCCTCGCCTCAACACTTCAGGAAAGGCTCATATATACACGTTTATCACATTTCCATACATTAAACTCCCTCCTTGACCCATTGCAATCTGGATTTCGCCCACAACACTCCACAGAAGCTGCAATCATTTAGGTTACTAATGGCCTAATTACAGCAAAATCTAAAGACCACTTTTCTTAGTTAATCCTTCTTGATCTGTCTGCAGCCTTTGACACAGTTGACCACACTCTCTTGCTCCAAACCCTCCAATCCTTCGGCATCTGTGACACAGCTCTGTCTTGGCTCTCCTCTTACCTGTCTAACCGGACCTTTAGTGTTACCTTCTCTAACACATCGTCTGTCCATTTACCACTGTCTGTTGGGGTACCACAAGGCTCTGTCCTCGGTCCCCTTCTCGTCTCAATTTATACATCATCTTTAGGTTCCTTAATACAATCCCATGGCTTTCAATACCATTTGTATGCTGATGATACCCAAATCTACATCTCTGCATCAGACATATCCCCTTCCTTACTAACTTGTGTCACTAACTGTCTTTCTAATATTTCATCCTGGATGTCCTCTTACTACCTTAAGCTAAATCTCTCAAAAACTGAGCTCCTTATTTTCCCCCCTTCAACCAAAATCCTCACCCCCAACTTTCTCTATCTGTTGATAATAACATCATTACCCCAACCCTGCATGCCTGATGTTTTGGGGTCACACTTGACTCTGATCTCTCTTTCACTCCCCACATCCAGTCTTCAGTGAATTCTTGCCACCTCCATCTCAAAAAAATCTCCAGAATTTGCCACTTCCTCACACAAGACACAAGTAAGACTTTAATCCACTCTCTCATCATTTCCCGCCTTGACTATTGCAACTCCATCCTCTCCAGCCTCCCTAGCTGCAGTCTTTCTCCCTTAGAATCCACAATAAATGCCTCTGCCAGGCTGATCTTCCTTACATTTCGCTCCTCTTGACTATAACTTTTAAAGCTCTCAATAACACTGTTCCTCCCTATATTTCCAACTCCTCGCCCTCCCGTCCCTTTCGCTCTGCTCATGACCTCCTTCTCTCCTCCTCTCTTGTTACCTTCTCACATTCCCTTCTACAAGACTTCTCCAGACTGACCCCTATTTTGTGTAACTCTCTGCCTCACTCTACATGACTCTCCCCTAGTTTTCAAACTTTCAAGCACTCCTGGAAGAATCTACTGTTCAGGGATGCATATAATTTACACTAACATTTTTCTATCTTAGTCCCTCTCCTCCTTTAGCTATCCCCCTGAATTCTCTTAGCATGTAAGCCTTCGAGTCTAGCTGCTCTGTAGATCACCCTCATAAAAGATGATTTACAACAGTGAAACTCTTGGCAGGGCCCTCTATGTGAATCTGTGTAGTTTGTATGTTTAGTGTATATGTGTATGTGTAGTGTGTATGTTTAGTGTGTATGTTTAGTGTATGTGTGTATGTGTATGTGTGTATGTGTATGTGTATGTGTAGTGTGTATGTGTAGTGTGTATGTGTAGTATATATGTAGTGTATTTGTATGTAGTGTATTTGTATGTGTGTATATGTGTATATGTAGTGTATTTGTATGTGTGTATATGTGTATGTGTGTATATGTATATGTGTATATGTAGTGTATTTGTATGTGTGTATATGTGTATATGTAGTGTATTTGTATTTGTATACTGTATGTGTATATGTGTATATGCAGTGTATTTGTATGTGTATACTGTATGTGTATATGTAGTGTATTTGTATGTGTATACTGTATGTGTATATGTGTATATGTAGTGTATTTAGTGTGTGTGTATGTGTGCATATGTGTATATGTAGTGTATTTGTATGTGTATGTGTGTATATTTAGTGTATTTGTGTATGTGTGCATATGTGTATATGTAGTGTATTTGTATATGTATATGTGTATATGTAGTGTATATGTAGTGTATTCGTATATGTATATGTGTATATGTAGTGTATTTGTATGTGTATACTGTATGTGTATATGTGTATATGCAGTGTATTTGTATGTGTATACTGTATGTGCATATGTGTATATGTAGTGTATTTGTATGTGTGCATATGTGTATATGTAGTGTATTTGTATGTGTATGTGTGTATATTTAGTGTATTTGTGTATGTGTGCATATGTGTATATGTAGTGTATATGTATGTGTATGTGTGTATATGTATGTGTATATGTAGTGTATATGTATGTGTATATGTGTATATGTAGTGTATATGTATGTGTATATGTAGTGTATGTGTATATGTGTATATGTAGTGTATATGTATGTGTATGTGTGTATATGTATGTGTATGTGTGTATATGTAGTGTATATGTATGTGTATGTGTGTATATGTATGTGTATATGTGTATATGTAGTGTATATGTATATGTGTATATGTATGTGTATATGTGTATATGTAGTGTATATGTATGTGTATGTGTGTATATGTAGTGTATATGTATGTGTATATGTGTATATGTAGTGTATATGTATGTGTATATATGTATATGTAGTGTATATGTATGTGTATATGTGTATATGTAGTGTATATGTATGTGTATATGTGTATATGTAGTGTATATGTATGTGTATATGTGTATATGTAGTGTATATGTATGTGTATATGTGTATATGTAGTGTATTTGTATGTGTGTATATTTAGTGTATTTGTATGTGGGTATGTGATTATGTAGTGTATATGTATGTGTGTATGTGTGCATATGTGTATATGTAGTGTATTTGTATGTGTATGTGTGTATATGTAGTGTATTTGTATGTGTATGTGTGTATATGTATGTGTGTGTTTTTATGCTGTGTGTGTGATGTTCATGGAGAGGCAGAAGACTAGGAAGACCTAAAACAATTCCTTGTTTAAAAGAAAGCACAAACTCTTACAATGTTTAAGGGCCACTTTAGTAGTGAGTCTCCCATTCTGGTTCAGTCCCTTTTGCAGCATTTTGAAAACCTCAGCTACAGATGTTACTTTTTGGCCTCACTACGGAGCGTGGGATAAAACACAAGTTTTACAAACACAGGTGTTTACTATTACTTCAATTAAAATCATAGCTAGGAATAGTGAAATGCTAATATATAATGTCATGCTCATTCTCGCTTATTGTATCCTCTTTCTAGTCTACTAATAGTAAAACAAAAATAAAATTGCCTCATGAATATAAACTGCCATAGTGCTAAATGTGCTCAAAGATGGTTTAGAAATAATATGGGCACTAAAAAAAATCAAACATAGTTACATGGAAGAGAGTTTGTTTTGTTATTTATTTAAACCCAGAAAAAAATCCCAACTATAACAACAATAAAGGCAAAGGGGCATATTTATCAAACTCCGTATGGAGCTTGATGCCCCTTGTTTCCGGCGAGCCTTCAGGCTCGCTGGAAACAGAAGATATGAAGCAGCGGTCTAAAGACCGCTGCTCCATAACTTGTCCACCTGCTCGGAGGCTGCGCACAGAAATCAACCCGATCGAATAAGATCGGGTTGATTGACACCCCCTGCTACTTTACACCCCCTGCTAGCTGCAGATTTGCGGCCAGGGAGCGGCATTGCACCAGCAATTCACAAGAACTGCTGGTGCAATGATAAATGCCTACAGCGTATGCTGTCGGCATTTATCGATGTGCAGCGGACATGATACGCTACTTCGTATTATGTCCGCTCGCACATTGATAAATATTCCCACAAGTCCTTATTACACCCTGTTATGCTTCTTGAGGGGCACTGCACCGGGAAACACCATTGTTTAAAACAAATAATTTTATTCAAAAGTAGCCTTGTGACCAGTACGTGCAGACACTTTAAAGCTGAGACTTTTTTTTGTAATTTTTCGGTAACTGTGCTATGACAGATACTGTAGGTGAGAAAACGGACTTGCGCATACATAATATAAACATTAGTGGCTGATACTGATTGGCTGTACAGTGCCATGACAGCCAGGTGAAAAAAATTATCTCAACGGTTGGGCAGCCATATTTAATAGTCCCAGGGCTACTTCGGAATAAAATCAATAGCTTTAAACATCAATGCTTCCTTGGGTGGCACCCATAAAGAAGCTTTACCAGGGTAAGTAAACATGTACCATGTATAATGCTCACTGTCCCTTTAAGAATAGGACCCTCAACCCCTCCTGTGTGTGTTTGTAAAATGTTGTCTTGTCTCTTTCAAGTTTTGTATCATTGTTTTATTTAAACAAATTGTGCCCATGGACAGTGCTGCAGAATATGTTGGAAATGTATAAATAAAGTACAATAATAATACTTTATTTAGCCACGTATCAATACAAAACAAAATAGACCCAGATGAAATGTGTTGCTTGTGAATGTATGAGTTTCTTTTGGCCATTCTTATACTTCAGAAAATAACTTTATTCTTTGATTAAACCACATTTGTATGATGACTTTTGGTTATATAAAATATTAATGAAGCATCTGTATCACATTCAGCCTGTGAATATCGTCTGTATTATTCCCAGCTGTAGAACTATTTCATTTGAATGATTTATTTGCTATTTAGCTCACTTGATGATACGTTAATTATTGACGCTCATGTTGTAAATTGTACACTATTTGCTTCATAAAAATAAAGAGTTATTAAAAAAACACACAAGATGCATTCTAGCAATGGTATATCTTCAATATTTCTTTCAGAAAACTAAACCATGAATGTAAAATCAATTTAAAATAAATAATGAACAGATTGTAGCAATATGAAGAAGACAAAAGTTTCTTAGAACAGTAAAATTATACTTAAAGGGACACAGAAAAATAAACTTTTACGGTTCAGATAGAGCATGCACTTTTAAGAGGCTTAAGGGATTAAATGCCCTATCCTCACTGAGTTTAACTACACTTTAACCAAATAACTAACAGTAAATTAACACACAGACAAATGGATTGGAAGATTAAGACACGTGGGTTGTTATTATTAACCAGCACAGAACATATTAAATAAACTCTTTCAATTAAATATAAACTCAAATGGCGGCAATGCAGGTCCTAAGTAACAAACCCATGCGAAGTTGGTCAGTGCCCGGACTGCCAACATTTAGCGGAGCCCAGCTACCTCACTATCTGACAGAGGCACATAAAGGGGAGCTCTTTGGCTTACCACATATCAAGGGGCAGCTCCAGGCCGCACCTGGGGACATCTTCCCTCCTGCAATGGCCGTCACTTAACTTTCTCTCTGTCTGCAACCTGAGCCCAGACCAAACGCCCAGCTAGGGTGCAATGTCAACCAAACAGCTCCAAACCAGTAGGTCCCAAACCAGCTAGTTGTGCAGCATGCTGAACCCAGGGGACTGAAAAAACTACCATCCTAGAACCTACAGAGCTAGGTCGAATAACTCTCCTCAGGCCCCAGACGCACTAAAGACACCATCAGAAGTAGTCACATCTCCAAAAACAAAAACACAAGGGGAGGGAGGTTGGGAAGCTTCTTGAGTCCAGAAGAAGAGAAGAAAAATCGACTCCCCACCTGGCAACAAAATACACACACTCATTCAGATCCTACGAGCATTAACACTTTGGTGTGTTCCAGGCTAGGAGGCCCTACACTTTCTTTTCAGTTTATTTCATTGTCAAATTTACTTTTTTCTCTTGGTATCTTTTATTGAAAAACATACCTAGGTTCAGGATCAGCAATGCACTACTGTGAGTTAGCTGGTGGCTATACACATGCCTCTTGTTATTGACTCAGTAGATGTGCTCAGCTAGCTTTCAGTAGTGTATTTACACTAGCTGTGTCTTTAAAGGGATAGAAAGGTAAAAATTTAGATGTTTTTACAAAAATGCAACTAGAATTGCACAAAAACAGATTGCCTGACTCTAATAATATATTAGGTTTAAAGGTAAGATATCTCACAAATGAGTAAAGAATGAGTATGAAACATTCATACGAAATAACTTTCGGCTACATTACGAGTCTTGCGTTAGCCTTAAAAAGCAGTGTTTTTAATGCCCGCTGGTATTACGAGTCAGGCAGGAGAGGGTCTACCGCTCACTTTTTTCCCGCGATTTTAGCTTACCGCAAATCCCCTTACATCAATTGCGTATCCTATCTTTTTAATGGGATTTGCCTAACGCCGGTATTACAATCGCCTGAAAAAGTGAGCGGTAGACCATCTCCTGTCCAGAATCCTACCGCATATAAAAGTCAGTAGTTAAGAGTTTTATGGGCTAACTCCGCAACATAAAGCTCTTAACTAAAGTTCTACAAAGTACACTAACACCCATAAACTACCTATTATCCCCTAAACCGAGGCCCCCCATCGCAAACAGTATAATAAAATTATTTAACCCCTAATCTGCCGACCGGACATCGCCACCCCTTTAATAAATGTATTAACCATTAAACCGCTGCACTCCCGCCTTGCAAACACTAGTTAAATTTTATTAACCCCTAATCTGCCGTCCCTAACATCGCCGACACCTACCTACATTTATTAACCCCTAATCTGCCACCCCCAACGTCGCCGCTACTATATTAAATTTATTAACCCCTAAATCTAAATCTAACCCTAACCCCCCCTAACTTAAATATAATTTAAATAAAACAAAATTAAATTACTACAATTAAATAAATTAATCCTATTTAAAACTAAATACTTACCTATAAAATAAACTCTAAAATAGCTACAATATAATTAATAATTACATTGTAGCCATCTTAGGGTTTATTTTTATTTCACAAGCAACTTTGCATTTATTTTAACTAGGTAGAATAGTTATTAGTTATTAACTATTTAATAACTACCTAGCTAAAATAAGTACAAAAGTACCAGAGGGTCCGAAGTCTTCATCCTATCCGGCCAGAAGAGAACCTCCAGACCGGTAGAAGTCTTCATCCAGGTGGCATCTTCTATCTTCATCCTTCCGGAGTGGAGTGGGTCCATCTTCAAGAAATCCGACGCGGAGCATCCTCTTCATCCGACGACTGAATGACTGGTCCTTTAAGTGATGTCATCCAATATGGCGTCCCTTGAATTCCGATTGGCTGATAGAATCCTATCAGCCAATCGGAGTTAAGGTAGGAAAAATCCTATTGGCTGATGCAATCAGCCAATATGATTGACCTCGCATTCTATTGGCTGATTGGAACAGCCAATAGAATGCAAGCTCAATCCTATTGGCTAATTGGATCAGCCAATCAGATTGAACTTCAATCCTATTGGCTGATTGCATCAGCCAATAGGATTTTTCCTACCGTAATTCCGATTGGCTGATAGGATTCAATCAGCCAATAGGATTGAAGTACAATCTGATTGGCTGATCCAATCAGTCAATTGGATTGAGCTTGCATTCTATTGGCTGTTCCAATCAGCCAATAGAATGCGAGGTCAATCCTATTGGCTGATTGCATCAGCCAATAGGATTTTTCCTACCTTAATTCCGATTGGCTGATAAGATTCTATCAGGCAATCGGAATTCAAGGGACGCCATCTTGGATGACGTCACTTAAAGGACCAGTCATTCAGTCGTCGGCCGTCGGATGAAGAGGATGCTCCGCGTCGGATGTCTTGAAGATGGACCCGCTCCGCTCCGGAAGGATGAAGATAGAAGATGCCACCTGGATAAAGACTTCTACCGGTCTGGAGGTCCTCTTCTGGCCGGATAGGATGAAGACTTCGGACCCTCTGGAGGACCGCTTGTGCCCGGCTGATTGAAGACGTCTCAAGGTAGGGTGATCTTCAAGGGGGTAGTGTTAGGTTTTTTTAAGGGGGGATTGGGTGGGTTTTAGAGTAGGGTTGGGTGTGTGGGTGGTGGGTTTTAATGTTGGGGGGTATTGTATTTTTTTTTACAGGTGAAAGAGCTGATTACTTTGGGGCAATGCCCCGCAAAAGGCCCTTTTAAGGGTTATTTGTAATTTAGTATAGGATAGGGAATTTTATTATTTTGGGGGGCTTTTTTATTTTATTAGGGGGATTAGATTAGGTGTAATTAGTTTAAAAAAATTGTAATTCTTTTTTTATTTTCTGTAATTTAGTGGGGGGTTTTTTCTTAATTTAGTTTATGTAATTTAATTGTAATTAATTTTAGGTAGTTTAAGTAATTAGTTTAATTATAGTGTAGTGTTAGGTGTAATTGTAACTTAGGTTAGGATTAATATTACAGGTAAATTTGTATTTATTTTAACTAGGAAGTTATTAAATAGTTAATAACTATTTAATAACTATTCGATCTAGTTAAAATAAATACAAAGTTGCCTGTAAAATAAATATAAATCCTAAACTAGCTTCAATGTAACTATTAGTTATATTGTAGCTAGCTTTGGGTTTATTTTATAGGTAAGTATTTAGTTTTAAATAGGATTAATTTATTTAATTGTAGTAAATTTATTTAAATTTATTTAAATTATATTTAAGTTAGGTGGGTGTTAGGGTTAGATTTAGGTTTATGGGTTAATAAATTTATTATAGTGGCGGCGACGTTGGCGGCGGCGGCAGATTAGGGGTTAATAAATTTAATATAGTTGCTGCGACGTTGGGGGGGCAGATTAGGGGTTAATAAGTATAATGTAGGTGGCGGCGGTGTCCGGAGAGGCAGATTAGGGGTTAATAATATAATGTAGGTGTCAGAGATAGCGGGGGTGGCAGATTAGGGGTTAATAAGTGTAAGATTAGGGGTGTTTAGACTTGGGGTTCATGTTAGGGTGTTAGGTGCAGACATAAAATTAATTTCCCCATAGGAAACAATGGGACTGCGTTAGGAGCTGAACGCTGCTTTTTTACAGGTGTCAGGTTTTTTTTCAGCCGGCTCAGCCCCATTGTTTCCTATGGGGAAATCATGCACGAACACGTTTTGCCAGCTTACCGCTACCGTAAGCAACGCTGGTATTACAGTGAGATGTGGAGCTAAATACCAGCATTGGCTTAAGTGAGCGGTAAGAAAAAAAGGCTTGTTAGCCCCGCACAGCCTTACCGACAAAAACTCGTAATCTAGGCGTTTATTAGTAGAAAAAATAATGAATAAAGACCAGCCAAGCTGTACACACACACACACGTTAAAAATAGCTTAAACTCAGTGTAAAATAAAGGAATAGCTGCAAGTAGTGCTAACATACGTCAGAATAATTGTATCGGTAGAACAATCTTAGCAATCTCAGCAAAGTCAACCTTTTATAAGGCGTGTGTCTCAAAATCACACACGGTACAACTGCCAAGGTATGCTAAAGACAATTACAGATGCTAGCCTAACATAAGCTCCTTCTATAGTGGGAGGTCTGATTAATAGTAGCTATTTTTCCATAGAGGACAACTGAGTAAGCAACGTTAAAAGAGAGGTACTATGACCTTGTGAGAGTGCCCCTGACGCGCGTTTCACATAACGCTTCCTCCGAAGCTCAAACCCCACTTCTTTTTTTAGTGGACAGCAACATCGCTCACATGCAAAAATATATATATCATTTTCTCAGAACAGGGAAAATTATATTAAAAAAAAGACTGTAATACATTTTAAAATGCTATCACTAGATGTAACAATGAAGGAAAAATAAATTCTATGAATATGAGATTATTTGCAAACTGTCTAAATGGTATTGTCATTTGGGATGGTTGAATGTTTTGCAACATTTGAAAAATGAAACAAATTTTAACACATTAATTTGTTCGTTTTGAATGTTTGTACAACATTCTAACATTGGTTTAATGTAATAGTATTTCTAATTCAATCTTTAAATGTAATATTCAAATTATGCATTATTCAAAATAGAAAATTGTATCAATTTACTAAACTCCCTACCACATGAATAGTATTTGTTAAGTCGAAATTATCAATGTGGATATTCAATCTAATTATGATGAATATTTGAGAATGAAAGTAACATTCGTTATACCAGGCGAATGGCACTTTCACCACATTCGCCCATCAGTAGTTATCATGTTATTATCAGATTACTAACTCTGTTTAATACAAGAGAACAGTTAATCAGGGAGTAAAATCTATATGCTAAACAGAACATTGGGGTTGCAATAAGAGTATTAATACTTTTTTGATCTGTGTCTAATGAGAAATGTTCATGTCCATCGCGTCAATTTCGCAATGTTCCCACCACATTATATGTACAGACGATTCGCAATGTTGTTTCTATAGGAGAGTATAGGTCTTGCTACATTAGAACATTTTGAAATATTCGCTAATAAATACAAAAGTCAACAGTGCTGAAGGGGCATTTTAAAAAAAAGATGTTTCCTTACAATGGGCCAGATTACAGGTTGCACGTTAACTGCGCTCAAAGTAAAAAATGAGTGCCGCCCCATTACCGCTGGTATTACAATTTGAAAGTAAAACGTTAGCGCGTGAGTGAAAGACTCAGGGATTCGGAAATCGCCACTACGCTAAATTCCTCTCCCCATAGATTTCTATGGGGCACGCAAAAAAAAACTATAAATTATTGCTTGCGCTCTAACCCGAAAGTGCATTAGGAATACTTTACTGTCCTATGTTCCTCACATTGAAGAAAATGTTCTATTTATTTTTAAATACATATATATATATATATATATATATATATATATATATATATATATATATATATATATATATGAATATTTTTTGTAAACTATTTCGGGGCTGGACTGACCTTGTTAAGAAGGATCAGACTCATATACTTCTCCTCTTTGAAAAGCACAACTAGGCTAAAAGAGGCTGCTATTAGGTGGTAACTCACCATAGCCACTGAGCTGTTGTTCGTTGCTGGTAGAGGGCTTCTCCTTCTGTATATATTTA